>NW_027475195.1:0-288709 GCF_051020985.1 Nomia melanderi
TTGTATAAAACTATATAAAACTATGTAAAACTATATATATCTATATAATTCTATATAAAACTATGTAAAACTATATAAAAATAATAAAACGATATAAAATTATATAAAGCTATATAAAAATAATAAAACTATACAAAACTATATAAATCTATATAATGCTTTATAAAACAATATGAAGCCATATAAAACAATATAAAACTATATAAAACAATATAAAACTGTATTAATCGATATAGAACTATATAAAAATAATAAAACTATATAAAACTATATAATGCTGTATAAAACTGTATAAAACTATGTAAATTTAACAAAACTATATAAAACTTTATAAATCTATATAAAACTACATAAAACTATATAAAACTATATAAAGCTCTATAAAACTATATAACACTATGTAAAACTATGTAAAACTATATAAAACTATAAAAAACGATATGAAACTAACAAAATTATATAAACCTATATAAAACTATATAAAACTAATAAAACTATATAAAACTATATATTATTATATAAAACTATATGAATCTATATAAAGCTATCAAAACTATACAAAACTATATAAAGCTAACAAAACTATATAAAACTAACAAAACTGAATAAAACTGTATAAAACTATATGAAACTGTAAAACTATATAAAGCTATATAAAACAATATAAAACTATATTAAACAATATGAAACTGTATAAAACTATATAAAACTATATAAAACTATATAAAGCTATATAAATCTATATAAAACTATATACTGCTATTTAAAACTATATGAAGCTATATAAAAGAATATAAAACTATATAAAACTATATAAAACAATATAAAACTGTATTAAACTATATAGAACGATATAAAACTAATAAAACTATATAAAACTATATAAAACTATATAACACTGTATAAAAATATATAAAACTGTAAAACTATACAAAACTATATAAAGCTATATAAAACTATATAAAACTGTATAATGCGATATAACACTATATGAAGCTATATAAAACAATATAAAACTATATAACGCTATATAAAACTATATAAAACTATATAAAACTCTGGAAAACTATATAAAACTAATAAAAGTATATAAAACTATATAGTACTATATAAAACTATTTAAAACTATGTAAAACTAACAAAACTATATAAAACTATATAAAACTATATAAAACTATATAAAACAATATAAAACTATATAGAACATTATAAAACTGTATAAAACTATAGAAAACTGTATAAAACTATATAAAATTATATGAAACTATACAAAGCTATATAAAACTATATAAAACTATATAAAGCTATATAAAACTATATGAAGCTATATAAAACAATATAAAACTATATTAAACAATATAAAACTGTATAAAATGATATAAAACTATATAAAACTATATAAAAGTATATAAAGCTATGTAAAAATATATAAAACTATATAAAACTATATAAAACTATTTAAGACTATATAAAACTATATAAAACTATACAAAACTATATAAATCTATATAAAACTATATAAAACTATATAAAACTATGTAAAACTATATAAAACTATATGAAAATATATAAAAATAATAAAATTGTATAAAACTATATAAAACTATGTAAAACTATATAAAAATAATAAAACGATATAAAATTATAGAAAACTATATAAAAATAATAAAACTATACAAAACTATATAAATCTATATAATGCTTTATAAAACAATATGAAGCCATATAAAACAATATAAAACTATATAAAACAATATAAAACTTTATTAATCTATATAGAACTATATAAAACTAATAAAACTATATAAAACTATATAATGCTATATAAAACTATATAAAACTATGTAAATTTAACAAAACTATATAAAACTTTATAAATCTATATAAAACTACATAAAACTATATAAAACTATATAAAGCTCTATAAAACTATATAACACTATGTAAAACTATATGAAACTATATAAAGCTATATAAAACTATATACAAGTATATAAAGCTATATAAAACTATATGTAGCTATATAAAACAATATAAAACTATATTAAACAATATGAAACTGTATAAAACTTTATAAAACTATATAAAACTATATAAAGCTATATAAAACTATATAAAACTATATACTTCTATATAAAACTATATGAAGCTATATAAAAGAATATAAAACTATATAAAACTATATAAAACAATATAAAACTGTATTAAACTATATAGAACGATATGAAACTAATAAAACTATATAAAACTATATAAAACTATATAAAACTGTATAAAAATAGATAAAACTGTAAAACTATAAAAAACTATATACAGCTATATAAAACTATATAAAACTGTATAATGCGATATAACACTATATGAAGCTATATAAAACAATATAAAACTATATAACACTATATAAAACTATATAAAACTATATAAAACTAATAAAAGTATATAAAACTATATAGTACTATATAAAACTAACAAAACTATTTAAAACTATATAAAACTAACAAAACTATATAAAACTATATAAAACTATATAAAACTATATAAAACTATATAAAACTAACAAAACTATATAAAACTATATAAAACTATGTAACGCTAATAAAACTATACAAAACTATATAAAACTATACAAAACTAACAAAACTATATAAAACTCTCTAAAACTATGTAAAACTATATAAACCTATATAAAACGATATAAAACTAACAAAACTATATAAACCTATATAATACTATATAAAACTAATAAAACTATATAAAACTATATAAAACTATATAAAACTATATAAAACTATATAAAACTAACAAAAAGATTTAAAACTATATAAAACTAACAAAACTATATAAAACTATATAAAACTGTATAAAACTATATAAAACTATATAAAACTATATGAAACTATACAAAGTTATATAAAACTATATAAAACTATAAAAAACTATGTAAAACTAATAAAACTATATAAAACTATATGAAGCTATAATAAAACTAATAAAACCTTATAAAACTATATAAAACTATAAAAAACTATGTAAAACTAATAAAACTATATAAAACTATATAAAGCTATAATAAAAATAATAAAACTAGTAAAACTAAATAAAACCATACAAAACTGTTTAAATCTATATAAAAATATATAAAAATACATAAAACAATATAAAATTACATATAACATTATAAAACTGTATAAAACTATATAAAACTGTATAAAACTGTATAAAACTATATAAAGGCATATAAAACTATATAAAGCTATATAAAACTATATAAAACCATATAAAACTGTATAAATCTATATAAAACTATATAAAACTATATAAAACTATATAAAACGGTATAAAACTATACAAAACTAACAAAACTATATAAAACTATATAAAACTATTTAAAACTCTATAAAACTAACAAAACTATATAAAACTATATAAAACTATATAAAACAATATAAAACTATATAAAACAAACAAAACTGTATAAAACTATATAAAACTCTATAAAACTATATAAAACCATATAAAACTATACAAAAATATATAAAACTAACAAAACTATATAAACCTATATAAAACTCTAAAGAACTATATAAAACTATATAAAACTAAACAAAACTAACAAAACTATATAAAACTATATAAAACTATATAATAATATATAAAACTAAATAATACCATATAAAACTATATAAAAATATAAAAAGCGATAGAAAACTATATAAAACAATATAAAACTATATAAAACTAACAAAACTATTTAAAACTATATAAAACTCTATAAACCTATATAAAACTATATAAAACCAACAAAACTATATAAAACTACATAAAACTATATAAAAACATATAAAACCAATAAAACTATATAAAACTATATAAATCTATATAATTCTATATAAAACAATATAAAAACTATATAGAACATTATAAAACTGTATAAAACTATATAAAACTATATAAAACTATATAATACTATATAAAACTACATAATACCAAATAAAACTATATAAAACTATATAAAGCCATAGAAAGCTATATAAAAGTATGTAAAACTATATAAAACTATAAATAACTAATAAAATTATGTAAAACTAGAAAAAACTATATAATACTATATAAGACTATATATAACTATATAAAACTATTTAATACTATATATAATTATATCAATCAATGTAAAGCTAACAAAACTATATAAAACTATATAAAACTAACAAAACTATATAAACTTATATAAAACTCTATTGAACTATATAAAACTATATAAAACTATATAAAACTATATAAAACTATATAAAACTATATAAAACTATATAAAACTATATAAAACTATATAGAACATTATAAAACTGTATAAAACTATAGAAAACTGTATAAAACTACATAAAATTATATGAAACTATACAAAGCTATATAAAACCATATAAAACTATATACAGCTATATAAAACTATATGAAGCTATATAAAACAATATAAAACTATATTAAACAATATAAAACTGTATAAAATGATATAAAACTATATAAAACTATATAAAAGTATATAAAGCTATGTAAAAATATATAAAACTATATAAAACTATATAAAACTATTTAAGACTATATAAAACTATATAAAACTATACAAAACTATATAAATCTATATAAAACTATATAAAACTATATAAAACTATGTAAAACTATATAAAACTATATAAAAATATATAAAAATAATAAAATTGTATAAAACTATATAAAACTATGTAAAACTATATAAAAATAATAAAACGATATAAAATTATAGAGAACTATATAAAAATAATAAAACTATACAAAACTATATAAATCTATATAATGCATTATAAAACAATATGAAGCCATATAAAACAATACAAAACTATATAAAACAATATAAAACTTTATTAATCTATATAAAACTACATAAAACTATATAAAACTATATAAAGCTCTATAAAACTATATAACACTATGTAAAACTATATGAAACTATATAAAGCTATATAAAACTATATACAAGTATATAAAGCTATATAAAACTATATGAAGCTATATAAAACGATATAAAACTATATTAAACAATATGAAACTGTATAAAACTATATAAAACTATATAAAACTATATAAAGCTATATAAAACTATATAAAACTATATACTTCTATATAAAACTATATGAAGCTATATAAAAGAATATAAAACTATATAAAACTATATAAAACAATATAAAACTGTATTAAACTATATAGAACGATATGAAACTAATAAAACTATATAAAACTATATAAAACTATATAAAACTGTATAAAAATAGATAAAACTGTAAAACTATAAAAAACTATATACAGCTATATAAAACTATATAAAACTGTATAATGCGATATAACACTATATGAAGCTATATAAAACAATATAAAACTATATAACACTATATAAAACTATATAAAACTATATAGAACTCTAGAAAACTATATAAAACTAATAAAAGTATGTAAAATTATATAGTACTATATAAAACTAACAAAACTATTTAAAACTATATAAAACTAAGAATACTATATAAAACTATATAAAACTATATAAAACTATATAAAACTATATAAAACTAACAAAACTATATAAAACTATATAAAACTATGTAACGCTAATAAAACTATACAAAACTATATAAAACTATACAAAACTGTATAAAAATAGATAAAACTGTAAAACTATAAAAAACTATATACAGCTATATAAAACTATATAAAACTGTATAATGCGATATAACACTATATGAAGCTATATAAAACAATATAAAACTATATAACACTATATAAAACTATATAAAACTATATAGAACTCTAGAAAAGTATATAAAACTAATAAAAGTATATAAAACTATATAGTACTATATAAAACTAACAAAACTATTTAAAACTATATAAAACTAACAATACTATATAAAACTATATAAAACTATATAAAACTATATAAAACTATATAAAACTATATAAAACTAACAAAACTATATAAAACTATATAAAACTATGTAACGCTAATAAAACTATACAAAACTATATAAAACTATACAGAACTAACAAAACTATATAAAACTCTCTAAAACTATGTAAAACTATATAAACCTATATAAAACGATATAAAACTAACAAAACTATATAAACCTATATAATACTATATAAAACTAATACAACTATATAAAACTATATAAAACTATATAAAACTATATAAAACTAACAAAACTATTTAAAACTATATAAAACTAACAAAACTATATAAAACTATATAAAACTGTATAAAACTAACAAAACTATTTAAAACTATATAAAACTAACAAAACTATATAAAACTATATAAAACTGTATAAAACTATATAATACTATATAAAACTATATGAAACTATACAAAGTTATATAAAACTATATAAAACTATATAAAGCTATATAAAACTATATGAAGCTATATAAAACAATATAAAACTGTATTAAACAATATAAAACTGTATACAATGATATAAAACTATATAAAACTGTATAAAACTATGTAAAGCTATATAAAACTATATAAAACTATATAATGCTATATAAAACTATATGAAGCTATATAAAACAATATAAAACTATATAAAACAATATAAAACTGTATTAAACTATATAGAACTATATAAAACTAATAAAACTATATAAATTATATAATACTATACTAAACTATATAAAACTATGTAAATCTATTAAAATTATATAAAACTTTATAAATCTATATAAAACTACATTAAACTATATAAATCTATATAAAACTATATAAAACTATATAAAACTATATAAAACTATATAAAACTATATAGTACTATTTAAAACTATATAAAACTATATAAAACTGTATAAAACAATATAAAACTGTATAAAACTATATAGAACTATATAAAACTAATAAAACTATATACAACTATATAAAACTATGTAAAACTATATAAAGCTATATAAAACTATGTAAAACTATATAATGCTATATAAAACTATATGAAGCTATATAAAAGAATATAAAACTATATAAAACTATATAAAACAATATAAAACTGTATTAAAGTATATAGAATGATATAAAACTAATAAAACTATGTAAAACTATATAAAACTATATAAAACTGTATAAAACTATATAAAACTGTAAAACTATACAAATCTATATAAAGCTATATAAAACTTCATAAAACTATATAATGCTATATAAAACTATATGAAGCTATATAAAACAATATAGAACTATATAAAACTATATAAAACAATTTAAAACTGTATTAACCTATATAAAACAATAAACAACTAATAAAACTATACAAAAGTATATAAAACTATATAAAACTGTATAAAACTGTATAAAACTTTACAAAACTACATAAAGCTATATAAAACTATACAAAACTATATAATGCTATATAGAACTATATAAAACTATATAAAACTATATAGTACAATATAAAACTATATAAAACTATATAAAACTAACAAAACTATATGAAACTATATAAAACTATATGAAACTATATAAAACTAACAAAACTATATAAAACTATATAAAACTGTATAAAACTATATAGTACTATATAAAACTATATAAAACTATATAAAACTATAAAAAACTATATAAAATAATATAAAACTAACAAAACTATATAAAACTAACAAAACTATATAAAACTATATAAAACTGTATAAAACTATATAAAGTTATATGAAACTATATAACCCTAATAAATCTATATAAAACTATATAAATCTATATAAAACGGTCTGACACTGTATAAAACGATATAAACAACATAAAACTATATAAAACTGTATAAAACTGTATAAAACTATATAAACAACATAAAACTGTATAAAACTGTATAAAACTGTATAAAACTATATAAAACTATATAAAACTATATAAAGCTATATAAAAATATATAAAACTATATAATGCTATATAAAACTATATGAAGCTATGTAAAACAATATAAAACTATATAAAACGATATAAAACTGTATTAAACTGTATAGAAATATATAAAACTAATAAAACTATATAAAAATATATATTACTATATAAAACTATATAAAACTATATTAAACTAACAAAACTATATAAAACTATATAAATTTATATAAAACTATATAAAGCTACCAAATCTATACAAAACCATATAAAACTATATAAAACTATATAAAACAATATAAAACTATATAGAACATTATAAAAGTGTATAAAACTATATAAAACTGTATAAAACTTTATAAAACTACATGAAACTATACAAAGCAATATAAAACTATATAAAACTATATAACGCTAATAAAACTGTATAAAACTATATAAAACTGTAAAAAACTATACAACCCTATATAAAACAATAAACAACTAATAAAACTGTCCAAAACTATATAAAACTATACAAAAATATATAAAATTATATAAAACTGTATAAAACTGTATAAAACCGTATAAAACTATATAAAACAATATAAAACTATATAAAACTATATAAAACTATATAAAACAATATAAAACTATATAGAACATTATAAAACTGTATAAAACCATAGAAAACTGTATAAAACTATATAAAATTATATGAAACTATACAAAGCTATATAAAACTATATAAAACTATATAAAGCTATATAAAACTATATGAAGCTATATAAAACAATATAAAACTATATTAAACAATATAAAACTGTATAAAATGATATAAAACTATATAAAACTATATAAAAGTATATAAAGCTATGTAAAAATATATAAAACTATATAAAACTATATAAAACTATTTAAGACTATATAAAACTATATAAAACAATACAAAACTATATAAATCTATATAAAACTATATAAAACTATTTAAAACTATGTAAAACTATATAAAACTATATAAAACTATATAAAAATAATAAAATTGTATAAAACTATATAAAACTATGTAAAACTATATAAATCTATATAATTCTATATAAAACTATGTAAAACTATATAAAAATAATAAAACGATATAAAATTATATAAAGCTATATAAAAATAATAAAACTATACAAAACTATATAAATCTATATAATGCTTTATAAAACAATATGAAGCCATATAAAACAATATAAAACTATATAAAACAATATAAAACTGTATTAATCGATATAGAACTATATAAAACTAATAAAACTATATAAAACTATATAATGCTATATAAAACTATATAAAACTATGTAAATTTAACAAAACTATATAAAACTTTATAAATCTATATAAAACTACATAAAACTATATAAAACTATATAAAGCTCTATAAAACTATATAACACTATGTAAAACTATGTAAAACTATATAAAACTATAAAAAACGATATGAAACTAACAAAATTATATAAACCTATATAAAACTGTTTAAAACTAATAAAACTATATAAAACTATATATTATTATATAAAACTATATGAATCTATATAAAGCTATCAAAACTATACAAAACTATATAAAGCTAACAAAACTATATAAAACTAACAAAACTGAATAAAACTGTATAAAACTATATGAAACTGTAAAACTATATAAAGCTATATAAAACAATATAAAACTATATTAAACAATATGAAACTGTATAAAACTATATAAAACTATATAAAACAATATAAAACTGTATTAAACTATATAGAACGATATAAAACTAATAAAACTATATAAAACTATATAAAACTATATAAAACTGTATAAAAATATATAAAACTGTAAAACTATACAAAACTATATAAAGCTATATAAAACTATATAAAACTGTATAATGCGATATAACACTATATGAAGCTATATAAAACAATATAAAACTATATAACGCTATATAAAACAATATAAAACTATATAAAACTCTAGAAAACTATATAAAACTAATAAAAGTATATAAAACTATATAGTACTATATAAAACTATTTAAAACTATGTAAAACTAACAAAACTATATAAAACTACAAAAAACTATATAAAACTATATAAAACAATGTAAAACTATATAGAACATTATAAAACTGTATAAAACTATAGAAAACTGTATAAAACTATATAAAATTATATGAAACTATACAAAGCTATATAAAACTATATAAAACTATATAAAGCTATATAAAACTATATGAAGCTATATAAAACAATATAAAACTATATTAAACAATATAAAACTGTATAAAATGATATAAAACTATATAAAACTATATAAAAGTATATAAAGCTATGTAAAAATATATAAAACTATATAAAACTATATAAAACTATATACTTCTATATAAAACTATATGAAGCTATATAAAAGAATATAAAACTATATAAAACTATATAAAACAATATAAAACTGTATTAAACTATATAGAACGATATGAAACTAATAAAACTATATAAAACTATATAAAACTATATAAAACTGTATAAAAATAGATAAAACTGTAAAACTATAAAAAACTATATACAGCTATATAAAACTATATAAAACTGTATAATGCGATATAACACTATATGAAGCTATATAAAACAATATAAAACTATATAACACTATATAAAACTATATAAAACTATATAAAACTAATAAAAGTATATAAAACTATTTAGTACTATATAAAACTAACAAAACTATTTAAAACTATATAAAACTAACAAAACTATATAAAACTATATAAAACTATATAAAACTATATAAAACTAACAAAACTATATAAAACTATATAAAACTATGTAACGCTAATAAAACTATACAAAACTATATAAAACTATACAAAACTAACAAAACTATATAAAACTCTCTAAAACTATGTAAAACTATATAAACCTATATAAAACGATATAAAACTAACAAAACTATATAAACCTATATAATACTATATAAAACTAATAAAACTATATAAAACTATATAAAACTATATAAAACTATATAAAACTATATAAAACTAACAAAAAGATTTAAAACTATATAAAACTAACAAAACTATATAAAACTATATAAAACTGTATAAAACTATATAAAACTATATAAAACTATATGAGACTATACAAAGTTATATAAAACTATATAAAACTATATAAAGCTATATAAAACTATATGAAGCAACATAAAACAATATAAAACTGTATTAAACAATATAAAACTGTATAAAATGATATAAAACTATATAAAACTGTATAAAACTATGTAAAGATATATAAAACTATATAAAACTATATAATGCTATATAAAACTATATGAAGCTATATAAAACAATATAAAACTATATAAAACAATATAAAACTGTATTAAACTATATAGAAGTATATAAAACTAATAAAACTATATAAAATTATATAATACTATATAAAACTATATAAAACTATGTAAATCTAATAAAATTATATAAAACTTTATAAATCTATATAAAACTACATTAAACTATATAAAACTATATAAAACTATATAAAACTATATAAAACTATATAAAACTATATAAAACTATATAAAACTATATAGTACTATATAAAACTATATAAAACTATATAAAACTGTATAAAACAATATAAAACTGTATAAAACTATATGAAATTATATAAAACTGTATTAAGCTATATAGAACTATATGAAACTAATAAAACTATATAAAACTATATAAAACTATGTAAAACTATATAAAGCTATATAAAACTATGTAAAACTATATAATGCTATATAAAACTATATGAAGCTATATAAAAGAATATAAAACTATATAAAACTATATAAAACAATATAAAACTGTATTAAAGTATATAGAACGATATAAAACTAATAAAACTATATAGAACTATATAAAACTATATAAAACTGTATAAAACTATATAAAACTGTAAAACTATACAAATCTATATAAAGCTATATAAAACTTCATAAAACTATATAATGCTATATAAAACTATATGAAGCTATATAGAACAATATAGAACTATATAAAACTATATAAAAACAATTTAAAACTGTATTAACCAATATAAAACAATAAACAACTAATAAAACTATACAAAACTATATAAAACTATATAAAACTATATAAAACTGTATAAAACTTTACAAAACTACATGAAGCTATATAAAACTATACAAAACTATATAATGCTATATAGAACTATATAAAACTATATAAAACTATATAGTACAATATAAAACTATATAAAACTATATAAAACTAACAAAACTATATGAAACTATATAAAACTATATAAAACTATATAAAACTAACAAAACTATATAAAACTGTATAAAAATAGATAAAACTGTAAAACTATAAAAAACTATATACAGCTATATAAAACTATATAAAACTGTATAATGCGATATAACACTATATGAAGCTATATAAAAGAATATAAAACTATATAACACTATATAAAACTATATAAAACTATATAAAACTAATAAAAGTATATAAAACTATATAGTACTATATAAAACTAACAAAACTATTTAAAACTATATAAAACTAACAAAACTATATAAAACTATATAAAACTATATAAAACTATATAAAACTATATAAAACTATATAAAACTAACAAAACTATATAAAACTAACAAAACTATATAAAACTATATAAAACTATGTAACGCTAATAAAACTATACAAAACTATATAAAACTATACAAAACTAACAAAACTATATAAAACTCTCTAAAACTATGTAAAACTATATAAACCTATATAAAACGATATAAAACTAACAAAACTATATAAACCTATATAATACTATATAAAACTAATAAAACTATATAAAACTATATAAAACTATATAAAACTATATAAAACTAACAAAAAGATTTAAAACTATATAAAACTAACAAAACTATATAAAACTATATAAAACTGTATAAAACTATATAAAACTATATAAAACTATATGAAACTATACAAAGTTATATAAAATTATATAAAACTATATAAAGCTATATAAAACTATATGAAGATATATAAAACAATATAAAACTGTATTAAACAATATAAAACTGTATAAAATGATATAAAACTATATAAAACTGTATAAAACTATGTAAAGCTATATTAAACTATATAAAACTATATAATGCTATATATAACTATATGAAGCTATATAAAACAATATAAAACTATATAAAACAATATAAAACTGTATTAAACTATATAGAACTATATAAAACTAATAAAACTATATAAAATTATATAATACTATATAAAACTATATAAAACTATGTAAATCTAATAAAATTATATAAAACTTTATAAATCTATATAAAACTACATTAAACTATATAAAACTATATAAAACTATATAAAACTATATAAAACTATATAAAACTATATAAAACTATATAGTACTATATAAAACTATATAAAACTATATAAAACTGTATAAAACAATATAAAACTGTATAAAACTATATGAAATTATATAAAACTGTATTAAGCTATATAGAACTATATGAAACTAATAAAACTATATAAAACTATATAAAACTATGTAAAAGTATATAAAGCTATATAAAACTATGTAAAACTATATAATGCTATATAAAACTATATGAAGCTATATAAAAGAATATAAAACTATATAAAACTATATAAAACAATATAAAACTGTATTAAAGTATATAGAACGATATAAAACTAATAAAACTATATAAAACTATATAAAACTATATAAAACTGTATAAAACTATATAAAACTGTAAAACTATACAAATCTATATAAAGCTATATAAAACTTCATAAAACTATATAATGCTATATAAAACTATATGAAGCTATATAAAACAATATAGAACTATATAAAACTATATAAAACAATTTAAAACTGTATTAACCTATATAAAACAATAAACAACTAATAAAACTATACAAAACTATATAAAACTATATAAAACAATATAAAACTGTATAAAACTTTACAAAACTACATAAAGCTATATAAAACTATACAAAACTATATAATGCTATATAGAACTATATAAAACTATATAAAACTATATAGTACAATATAAAACTATATAAAACTATATAAAACTAACAAAACTATATGAAACTATATAAAACAATATAAAACTATATAAAACTAACAAAACTATATAAAACTATATAAAACTGTATAAAACTATATAGTACTATATAAAACTATATAAAACTATATAAAACTAACAAAACTATATAAAACTATATAAGACTATAAAAAACTATATAAAATAATATAAAACTAACAAAACTATATAAAACTAACAAAACTATATAAAACTATATAAAACTGTATAAAACTATATAAAGTTATATGAAACTATATAACCCTAATAAATCTATATAAAACTATATAAATCTATATAAAACGGTCTGACACTGTATATAACTATATAAACAACATAAAACTATATAAAACTGTATAAAACTGTATAAAACTATATAAACAACATAAAACTGTATAAAACTGTATAAAACTGTATAAAACTATATAAAACTATATAAAACTATATAAGGCTATATAAAAATATATAAAACTATATAATGCTATATAAAACTATATGAAGCTATATAAAACAATATAAAAACTATATAGAACATTATAAAACTGTATAAAACTATAGAAAACTGTATAAAACTATATAAAATTATATGAAACTATACAAAGCTATATAAAACTATATAAAACTATATAAAGCTATATAAAACTATATGAAGCTATATAAAACAAGATAAAACTATATTAAACAATATAAAACTGTATAAAATGATATAAAACTATATAAAACTATATAAAAGTATATAAAGCTATGTAAAAATATATAAAACTATATAAAACTATATAAAACTATTAAGACTATATAAAACTATATAAAACAATACAAAACTATATAAATCTATATAAAACTATATAAAACTATATAAAACTATGTAAAACTATATAAAACTATATAAAACTATATAAAACTATATAAAAATAATAAAATTGTATAAAACTATATAAAACTATGTAAAACTATATAAATCTATATAATTCTATATAAAACTATGTAAAACTATATAAAAATAATAAAAAGATATAAAATTATATAAAGCTATATAAAAATAATAAAACTATACAAAACTATATAAATCTATATAATGCTTTATAAAACAATATGAAGCCATATAAAACAATATAAAACTATATAAAACAATATAAAACTGTATTAATCTATATAGAACTATATAAAACTAATAAAACTATATAAAACTATATAATGCTATATAAAACTATATAAAACTATGTAAATTTAACAAAACTATATAAAACTATATAATGCTATATAATACTATATGAAGCTATATAAAACAATATAAAACTATATAAAACAATATAAAACTGTATTAAACTATATAGAACTATATAAAACCAATAAAACTATATAAAATTATATAATACTATATAAAACTATATAAAACTATGTAAATCTAATAAAATTATATAAAACTATGTAAAACTATATAATGCTATATAAAACTATATGAAGCTAAATAGAACTATATAAAACTAATAGAACTATATAAAACTATATAAAACTATATAAAACTCTATAAAACTATGTAAAACTATGTAAAACTATGTAAAACTATATAACTATAAAAAACGATATGAAACTAACAAAATTATATAAACCTATATAAAACTATATAAAACAAATAAAACTATATAAAACTATATAAAGCGAACCAAAGTATATAAAACTATATAAAGCTAACAAAACTATATAAAACTATATAAAACTATGTAAAACTATATAAAACTATATAGTACTATATAAAACTATATAAAACTGTATAAAACTATATAAAACTATATAAAACGGTGTAAAACTATATGAAGCTATATAAAACAATATAAAACTATATAGGTCTATATAAATCTAATAAAACTAAACAATACTGTATAAAACTATATAAAACCACATAAAACTATATAAAACCATATAAAACTAAGAAAACTATATAAAACTATATAAATCTATATAAAACTATTTAAAATTAAATAAAACTATATAAAACTATAGAAAACTGTATAAAACTATATGAAACCATATAAAGCTATATAAAACTGTATAAAACTGTATAATACTTTATAAAACTATTAAAACTATATAAAACTATCTAAAACTATATAAAACAATATAAAACTATATAAAACTGTATAAAACTATATAACACTGTGTAAAACTATATAACGCTATATAAAACAATATAAAACTATTTAAAACAGTATAAAAATGTATAAAACTAAATAGGCCTATATAAAACTAATAAAACTATATAAAACAATACAATACTATATAAAACTGTATAAAACTATATAAAACTGTACAAAACTGTACGAAACAGTATACAACTATATAAAACTATATAAAACTATATAAAACTATATAAAACTATGTAAAATTATATAGAACTATATAAAACTATATGAAACATTATATTACTGTATAAACCTATTCAAAACTGTATAAGACTATATAAAACTATATAAAACTATATAAAGCTATATAAAACTATATAAAACTATATAAAACTATATAAAACTAACAAAACTATATAAAACTATATAAAACTATATAAAACTATATAAAACTAACAAAACTATATAAAACTATATAAAACTGTATAAAACTATATGAAACCATATAAAGCTATATAAAACTATGTAGACCAATATAAAACTATATAAAACTGTATAAAACTATATAAAACTATATGAAACTATATAAGGCTAATAAAACTATATAAAACTATATAAATCTACATAAAACGGTCTGAAACAGTATAAAACTATATAAACTATATAAAAATGTATAAAACTATATAGGCCTATATAAAACTAATAAAACTATGTAAAACTATACAATACTATATAAAACTGTATAAAACCACACAAAACTATATAAAACTATATAAAACAAAGAAGAGTATATAAAACTATATAAATCTATATAGAACTATATGAAACTACCAAAACTATTCAAAACTATACAAAACTCTGTAAAACTAATAAAAATATATAAAACTATATAAAGCTATATAAAACTATATAAAACTGTATAAAACTATATAAAACTGTATAAAACTATATGAAACTATATAAAGATATATAAAACTATGTAGAACTATATAAAACTATATAAAACTGTATAAAACTATATAAATCTATATAAAACTATATAAAACTATATAAAACTATATAAAACGATATGAAACTATATAAAACAATATAAAACTGTATAAAACATTATAAAACTGTATAAAACTATATAAAACAGTAGAAAACTATATAAAACTATATGAAACTATACAAAGCTATATAAAACTATATAAAACTATATAAAGCTAAATAAAACTATATGAAGCTGTATACAACAATATAAAACTATATTAAACAATATTAAAGTGTATAAAATTATATAAAACTATATAAAACTATATAAAACGATATAAAGCTATATAAAACTATATAAAACTATATAATGCTATATAAAACTATATGAAGCTATATAAAACAATATAAAACTACATAAAACAATATAAAACTATATAACGCTAATAAAATTATAAAAATCTATATAAATCTATATAAAACGGTCTGAAACTCTATAAAACTATATAAAACTATATTGTACTATATAAAATTATATAAAACTATATTGTACTATATAAAATTATATAAAACTATATAAAACTGTATAAAACTATATAAAACTATACAAAACTATATAAAGCTATATAAAACTATATAAAACTATATAATGCTGTATAAAACTATATGAAGCTATATGAAACAATATAAAACTATATAAAACTATATAAAACAATATAAAACTGTATTAAACTTTATAGAACTATATAAAACTAATAAAACTATATAAAACTATATAAAACTATATAAAACTATATAAAACTAACAAAACTGTATAAAACTTTATAAAACTATATAAAACTATATTAAACTAACAAAACTATATAAAACTATATAAAGCTATATAAAACTATATGAAGGTATATAAAACAATATAAAACTATATTAAACAATATAAAACTGTATAAAATTATATAATGCTATATAAAACTATATGAAGCTGTATAAAACAATATAAAACTATATTAAACAATATAAAACTGTATAAAATTATATAATGCTATATAAAACTATATGAAGCTGTATAAAACAATATAAAACTGTATAAAACTATATAAAACTATATAAAACAATATAAAACTATCAAAACTATATAAAACAATATAAATCTATGTAAAACTATATAAAACTATATAAAACTATATAATGCCAATAATACTATATAAAGCTATATAAAACTATATGAACCTGTATAAAACAATATAATACTATATTAAACAATATAAAACTGTATGAAACTATATAGAACTATGTAATACAAACAAAACTGTATAATACTATATAAAACTATATAAAACTACATAAAACTATAAAAAACTATATAAAACTAACAAAACTATATAAACCTATATAAAACTCTATATAAATATATAAAACTATACAAAACTATATTAAACTATATAAAACTATATAAAACTATATAAAACTAACAAAACTATATAAAACTATAAGAAACTATATAAAACTATATAAACATATATAAAACTACATAAAACTATATAAAACTATACAAAACTAACAAAAGTATTTACAACTCTATAAAACTATTGAAAACTAACAAAACAATATAAAACTATATAAAACTAACAAAACTATATAAAACTATAAAAAACTATATAAAACTATATAAACATATATATAACTACATAAAACTATATAAAACTATATAAAACCATATTAAACTATATAAAACTAATAAAATTATATAAAACTATATAGTACTGTATAAAACTATATAAAACTAAATAAAAATAACAAAGCTATATAAAACTATATAAAACTATATAAAACTATATAAAATTATATAAAACTAATATAACTATATAAAACTATATAAAACTAACAAAACTATATAAACCTATATAAAACTCTATATAGATATATAAAACTATATAAAACTATGTAAAACTATATAAGACTATATAAGACTATATAAAACTATATAAAACTAATAAAACTAATAAAACTATATAAAACTATATAAAACTATATAAAACTATATAAAACTAATAAAACTATATAAAACTATAAAAAACTATATAAACCTATGTAAAACTATATATAAATATATAAAACTATATGCTACTATATAAAACTATATAAAACTATATAAAACTAACATAACTGTATAAACCTATATAAAACTATATTTAAATATATAAAACTATATAAAACTATGTAAAACTATATAAAACAATGTAAAACTGTATAAAACTGTATGAAACTATATAAAACTCTATAAATCTATATAAAACTATTAAAAACTAACAAAACTATATAAAACTATTTAAACTATATAAAACAGTATGAAACTGTATAAAACTATATAAAGCTATATAAAACTGTATAAAACTATATAAAACTATATAAAACTGTATAAAACTATATGAAACTATATAAAACTATATAAAACTATATAAAACTATATAACGCTAATAGGACTATATAAAACTACATAAATCTATATAAAACGGTCTGAAACTGTATAAAACTATATAAACTATATAAAACTGTATAAAACTGTATAAAACTTTATAAAAGTATATAAAACTATGTAAAACTATACAAAACTATATAAAGCTATATAAAACTATATAAAACTATATAATGCTATATAAAACTATATGAAGCTATATAAAACAATAAAAAACTATATGAAACTATATAAAACTATAAAAAACTGTATAATACTATATAAAACTAAGAAAACTATACAAAACTATATAAAACTGTATAAAACTATATAAAACTATATGAAACTATATAAAACTGTATAAAACTATATAAAACTGTATAAATCTGTACAAAACTGTATAAAACTATATAAAACTATATAAAACTAACAAAACTATAAAAAACTATATAAAACTATGTAAAACTATATAGAACTGATTAATGCTATATGAAACATTATATTACTGCATAAACATATAAAACTGTAAAACTGTATAAAACATATAAAACTGTATAAAACTATATAAAACTATAAAAAACTATATAATGCTATATAAAACTATATGAAGCTATATAAAACAATATAAAACTATATAAAACTATATAAAACAATGTAAAACTGTATAAAACTGTATGAAACTGTATGAAACTGTATAAAACTATATAAAACTATATAAAACAATATAAAACTGTATGAAACATTATAAAGCTGTATAAAACTATATAAAACTATATGAAACTATACAAAGCTATATAAAACTATATAAAACTATATAAAGCTATATAAAACTATATGAAGCTATGTAAAACAATATAAAACTATATTAAACAATATTAAAGTGTATAAAATTATATAAAACTATATAAAACTATATAAAGCTATATAAAACTATGTAAAACTATACAAAACTATATAAAGCTATATAAAACTATATAAAACTATATAATGCTATATAAAACTATATGAAGCTATATAAAACGATATAAAACTATATAAAACTATATAAAACAATATAAAACTGTATTAAACTTTTAGAACTATATAAAACTAATAAAACTATATAAAACTATATGAAGGTATATAAAACAATATAAAACTATATTAAACAATATAAAACTGTATAAAATTATATAATGCTATATAAAACTATATGAAGCTGTATAAAACAATATAAAACTGTATTAAACAATATAAAACTGTATAAAATTATATAATGCTATATAAAACTATATGAAGCTGTATAAAAAAATATAAAACTATATAAAACTATATAAAACTATATAAAACAATATAAAACTATCAAAACTATATAAAACTATATAAATCTATGTAAAACTATATAAAACTATATAAAACTATAAAATGCCAATAATACTATATAAAGCTATATAAAACTATATGAAGCTGTATAAAACAATATAATACTATATTAAACAATATAAAACTATATGAACCTATGTAAAACTGTATAATACTATATAAAACAATATAAAACTATGTAAATCTAATAAAACTATATAAATCTATATAAAACTGTCTGAGACTGTATAAAACTATATAACCTATATAAAATTATATAAATCTATATAAAACGGTCTGAAACTGTATAAAACTATATAAACTATATAAAGCTGTACAAAACTATATACAACTATACAAACTATATAAAACTATATAAAGCTATATAAAACAATATAAAACAATATAAAACAATATAAAACTGTTTAAAACTATATAAAACTATATAAAACTATATGAAGCTATATAAAGGCATATAAAAGTATATACAACTATATAAAGCTATATAAAACTATATGAAGCTACATAAAACAATACAAAACTATATTAAACAATATAAAACTGTATAAAATTATATAAAACTATATAGAACTATATAAAGCTATATAAAACTATATAAAACTATATAAATCTATATAAAACTATATAACACTAACAAAACTATATAAAACTATAAAAAACTATATAAACCTATATAAAACTCTATATAAATATATAAAACTATATAACACTAACAAAACTATATAAAACTATAAAAAACTATACAAACCTATATAAAACTCTATATAAATATATAAAACTATATAAAACTATGTAAAACTATATAAAACTATATAAAACTATATAAAAACATATAAACCTATAAAAAACTATATAAAACTAACAAAACTATATAAACCTATATAAAACTGTATATAAATATATAAAACTATATAAAACTATATAAAACTATATAAAACTATATAAAACTATATAAAACTATATAAAACTAACAAAACTATGTAAAACTAACAAAACTATATAAAACTATAAAAAACTATATAAACCTATATAAAACTCTATATAAATATATAAAAGTATATAAAACTATGTAAAAATATATAAAACTAATAAAATTATATAAAACTATATACTACTATATAAAACTATATAAAACTATATAAAACTAACAAAACTATATAAAACTATATAAAATTATAAAAAACTATATAAAACTATCAAAACTATATAAACCGATATAAAAATCTATATAGATATATAATACTATATAAAACTATGTAAAACTATATAAAACTATATAAGACTATATAAAACTATATAAAACTAATAAAACTAATAAAACTATATAAAACTATATAAAACTATATAAAACTAACAAAACTATATAAAACTTTAAAAAACTATATAAACCTATATAAAACTCTCTATAAATATATAAAACTATATAACACTATGTAAAACTATATAAAACTATATAAAACTAACAAAACTATATAAAACTACATAAAACTATATAAAACTATACAAAACTAACAAAAGTATTTACAACTCTATAAAACTATAGAAAACTAACAAAACAATATAAAACTATATAAAACTAACAAAACTATATGAAACTATAAAAAACTATATAAAACTATATAAACATATATATAACTACATAAAACTATATAAAACTATATAAAACTATATTAAACTATATAAAACTAATAAAATTATATAAAACTATATAGTACTGTATAAAACTATATAAAACGATATAAAAATAACAAAACTATATAAAACTATATAAAACTATATAAAACTATATAAAAATATAGAAAACTAATATAACTATATAAAACTATATAAAACTCTATAAAAGTATATAAAACCATATAAAACTCTATAAAAGTATATAAAACCATATAAAACACTATAAAAGTTTATAAAACTATATAAAACTAACAAAACAATATAAAACTATATAAAAATATATAAAACTAACGACACTATATAAAACTCTATAAAACTCTATAAAACTCTATAAAACTATATAAAACTATATAAAACTATATAAAACTATATAAAACAATATAAAAGTAACAAAACAATATAGAACTATAAAAAACTATATAAACCTATGTAAAACTCTATAAAACTATAGAAAACTATATAAAAAGATATAAAACTAATAAAACTATATAAAACTATATAGTACTATATAAAACTATATAAAACTATATAGTACTATATAAAACTATATAATACTATATAAAATTATATCAATCAATATAAAACTAGCAAAACTACATAAAACTATATAAAACCAACCAAACTATGAAATACTATATAAAACTATAAATAACTAATAAAATTATGTAAAACTATAAAAAACTATATAATACTATATAAAATTATATATAACTGTATAAAACTATATAATACTATATAGAACTCTATAAAACTCTATAAAACTATACAAAACCATGTAAAACTATATAAAACTATATAAAACCAACAAAACAATATAAAACTATATAAATCCAAATGAAACTAATAAAACTGTATAAAACCAAATGAAACTAAAAAAACTATATAAAACCAAATAAAACTAATAAAACTATATAAAACTATATAGTACTATATAAAACTATATAATACTATATAAAATTATACCAATCAATATAAAACTAGCAAAACTACATAAAACTATATAAAACCATCAAAACTATATAAAACTATATAAAACTATATAATACTATATAAAATTATATCAGTCTATATAAAACTAACAAAACTATATAAAACTATATAAAACTCTAAAAAAACTATATAAAACTATATAAAACTAAGAAAACTATATAAAACTATATAAAACTATATAAAAGTATATAAAACTACATAAAACTAACAAAACTATATAGAACTATGTAAAACTGTATAAAACTATATAAAACTATATAAAAACATATAAACCTATAAAAAACTATATAAAACTAACAAAACTATATAAACCTATATAAAACTGTATATAAATATATAAAACTATATAAAACTATATAAAACTATATATAACTATATAAAACTAACAAAACTATATAAAACTAACAAAACTATATAAAACTATAAAAAACTATATAAACCTATATAAAACTCTATATAAATATATAAAACTATATAAAACTATGTAAAAATATATAAAACTAATAAAATTATATAAAACTATATATACTACTATATAAAACTATATAAAACTATATAAAACTAACAAAACTATATAAAACTATATAAAATTATAAAAAACTATATAAAACTATCAAAACTATATAAACCTATATAAAACTCTATATAGATATATAAAACTATATAAAACTATGTAAAACTATATAAAACTATATTAGACTATATAAAACTATATAAAACTAATAAAACTATAAAAAACTATATAAAACTAACAAAACTATATAAACCTATATAAAACTCTATATAGATATATAAAACTATATAAAACTCTATATAAATATATAAAACTATATAAAACTATGTAAAACTATATAAAACTATATGAAACTATATAAAACTATATAAAACTAATAAAACTAATAAAACTATATATAACTATATAAAACTATAAAAAACTATATAAAACTAACAAAACTATATAAACCTATATAAAACTATATAAAACTGACAAAAGTATATAAAACTATAAAAAACTGTATAAACCTATATAAAACTCTATATAAATATATAAAACTATATAAAACTATGTAAAACTATATAAAACCATATAAAACTAACAAAACTATATAAAACTATATAAAATTATTAAAATTATATAAAACTATATAAAACTATATAAACATATATATAACTATATAAAACTATATAAAACTATACAAAACTAACAAAAGTATTTAAAACTCTATAAAACTATATATAAAACTAACAAAACAATATAAAACTATATATAACTATATAAAATTATATAAAACTAATAAAATTATATAAACTATGTACTCTATAGTACTGTATAAAACTATATAAAACTATATAAAACTAACAAAGCTATATAAAACTATATAAAACTATATAAAACTATATAAAACTATATAAAACTAATAAAACTATATAAAACTATATAAAACTATATAAAACTATATGAAACTATATTAAACTATATAAAACTATATAAAACTATATAAAAATTAACAATACTATATAAAACTATATAAAACTCTATAAAACCATATAAAAAAATATAAAACTATACAAAACTAACAAAACTATATAAAACTCTATAAAACTTTATAAAACTATATAATACTATATAAAACCATATAAAACTATATGATACCGTATAAAACTATATAAAAGAATGAAAAACTATATAAAACTATATAAAACCAAATAAAACTAATAAAGCTATATAAAACCAAATAAAACTAATAAAACTATATAAAACCAAATAAAACTAATAAAACTATATAAAACTATATAACACCATATAAAACTATATACAATTATATAAAGCTATAGAAAACTATATAAAAGAATGAAAAACTATATAAAACTATAAATAACTAACAAAATTATGTAAAACTATAAAAAACTATATAATACTATATAAAATTATGTATAACTATATAAAACTATATAATACTATATAAAATTATATCAATCTATATAAAACTAACACAACTATATAATACTACAAAAAACTCTATAAAACTATATAAAACTATATAAAAGCAACAAAACTATATAAAACTATATAAAACCAAATAAAACTAATAAAACTATATGAAACCAAATAATACTAATAAAACAATATAAAACTATATAGAGCTATATAAAACTAATAAAGCTAATAAAACTGTATAAAACTATATAAAACTATTTAAAACTATATAAAACTATATAAAACTATGTAAAAGTAACAAAATTATATAAAACTATATAAAACTATATAAAACGATATAAAACTAACAAAACCTTATAAAACTATATAACAGTATATAAAACTATATAAAACTAATAAAACTATATAAAACTATATGAAACTATATAAAACTAATAAACCTATATAAAACTATATAAAACTATATAAAACTCTATAAAACTATATGACACTATATAACACTATATAAAACTATATAAAACTATATAATACTATATAAAAATATATAAAACTAACAAAATTATATAAAACTATATAAAACTTTATAAAACTCTATAAAACTATATAAAACTGTGTAAAACTATATAAAGCTTTATAAAACAATATTTAACTATATAAAACAATATAAAACTATTCAAAACAGTATAAAAATGTATAAAACTGTATAGAACTATATAAAACTAATAAAACTATATAAAATTATACAATACAATATAAAACTATATAAAACTATATAAAACTGTATAAAACTATACAACTCTATATAAAACAATAAACAACTAATAAAACTATACTAAACTATATAAAACTATATAAAACTATATAAAACTATATAAAACTAACAAAACTATATAAAACTGTATAAAACTAACAAAACTATATCGAAGTATATGAAACTGACAAAACGATATAAAACTATATAAACCTATTTAAAACTATATAAAACTATGTAAAACTATATAAAACTATATAAAACTATATAAGTCTACATAAAGCTAAGGAAACCTATATAAAACTATATAAAACTATATGAAACTGTATAAAACTATATATAACTATATAAAACTATACAAAACTGTGTAAAACTATATAAAACTATATTAATCTACATAAAAGTAGAGAAAACTATATAAAACTATATAAAACTATATAAAACTATATAACACTTTATAAAACTATATAAAACTATATGAAACGGTATAAAACTAGATAAAACTATTAAAATTATTTAAAACTATATAAACCTATATAAAACTATATAAAACTATGTAAAACTAAATGAAACTGTATAAAAATATATGAAACTGTATAAAAATATATAAAACTAATAAAACTATATAAAACTATACAAAACTATATAAAACTAAATAAACCTAGTAAAACTATATAATATTATATGAAGCTATATAAAACTATATAGAACTATATAAACCTAATAAAACTATATAAAACTATATAAAACTATATAACACTATGTAAAACTATAGAAAACTATATAAAACAATATCAATCTATATAAACCGATGTAAAACTATTTAAAACTATATACAACTATATAAAATTATATAAAACTGTATAAAACTATATAAAACTAACAAAGCTATATAAAATTATATAAAAGTATATAAAACTACATAAAACCATATAAAACAATATAAATCAATATAAAAGTATGTAACACTATATAAAAATATATAGAAAACTATATAAAACTATGTAAAACTATGTAAAACTATATAAAACTATATAAATCTGTATAAAATTATGTCAAACTAATAAAACTATATGAAACTATCCAAAACTAAATAAAACTATATAAAACTATATAAACTTAGTAAAACTATATAAAATTATATGAACCTATATAAGACTAGATAAAACTATATAAAACTATATAAAACTATATAAAACTGTATAAAATTATATGAAGCTATATAAAACTATATAGGACTATATGAAATAATATAAAAAACCATATAAAACTATTTGCAACTGTATAAAACTATATAAATCTAGATAAAACTGTATAAAACTTATAGAAATTTATAGAACTAATTAAAACTGAATAAAATAATAGAAATCTGTATAAAACTATATAAAACTAATAGAACTATATAAATCTATATAAGACTGTATAAAACTAATAGAACCATATAAAGCTGAATAAAACTGTATAAAACTATAAAAAACCATATAAAACTACACAGAACTTCATAATGATATATATAACTGCATAACACAATGTAAAATGTGAAATACAATAAAAAAGAATTCAAAACAATGTAAAACCGCGTAAAACTACATAATGCGCTAGAAAAGTGTATAATAATACATAAGACTGTATAAAATTCTATAGAACTATAATATACTATACAAAACTGTATAAAACTGTATAAAATTACATAAAACTCGTATAACACAGTTCCAGATCGTTTCTCGGAATTATGGTTAATATCAACGTGAGATCGCATAACACAGATCCAGATCGCTTCCCGCCCTTATGGTCAAGACCAGAGTGTACACTCATAACACACATCCACATCTCTTCCCGGCCTTATGGCTAAGATCAAAGTGTACTCGCATGACACACATCCAGATCGCTTCTCGGCCTTACGACTAAGATCAAAGTGTACTCGCATAACGCACATCCAGATCGGTTCTCGGCGTTATGGATAAGCTCAAAGTGTACTCGCATAACACACATCCAGATCGCTTCTTGGCCTTACGGCTAGGATCAAAGTGTACTCGAATAACCCAAATCCAGGTCGATCCTCGGCCTTATGGCTAAAATCAAAGTGTACTCGCTTAATACATATCCAGATGGCTTCTCGGCCTTATGGCTAAGATCAAAGTGTACTCGAATAACCCAGATCCAGCTCGCTTCTCGCCCATATGATTGCCATAAGCCCGAGAGGAGATCAGCATTTGTGTTATACGTGCTAACATTGATCTTAGTAATAAGGCCGAGCAGCGATCTGGATGTGTTTTACGCGAGTACACTTTGATCTTAGCGATAAGGCCTAGTAGCGATCAGGATTTTGGTTATTCGAGTACACTTTGATCTTATCCATAAGGCCGAGAAGCGATATTTATTTGGGTTATTCGAGTACACTTTGATCTTAGCTATAAGGACGAGAAGCGATCTGGATGTGTGTTATGCGAGTACGCTCTGACCTTAGGCATAAGGCCGAGAAGCGCTCTGGATATGGGTTATTCGAATATACTTTCATCGTAGCCATAATGTCGAGAAGCGATCTGGATGTGTGTTATAGGAGTACACTTTATTCTTACCCATAATGCCGAGAAGCGATCTGAATGTGTGATATGCGAGTACACTTTGATCTTAGACATAAGTCAGAGCAGCGACCTGGATTTGGGTTATTCGAGTACACCTTGCTCTTAGACATAAGGCCGGGAAGCGATCTGGATGTGGGTTATGCGGGTACACTTTGATATTAGCCATAAGGCTGAGATGCGATCTGGATTTGGGTTATTCGAGTACACTTTGATCTTAGCCATACGGTCCATAAGCGATCTGGATGTGTGTTATAGGAGTACACTCTGATCTCACCCATAAGGCCGAGAAGCAACCTGGATGTGTGTTACGCGAATACACTTTGACCTTAGCCATAAGCCCGAGAAGCGATGTGGATGTGTGTTATGCGAGTGCACATTGATCTTATAAATAAGTACGCGAAGCAATCTGGTTGTGTGTTATGCGAGTACACTTTTATCTTAGCCATAAAGCCTAGAAGCGATCTGGATGTGTGTAATGCGAGTACACTTTGACCTTAGCCATACAGCAGTGCAGCGATCTGGATTCGGGCTATGCGAGTGCACTTTGATCTTAACCACAATCCCGAGAAGAGACCTTGATCTGGGTTATTCGAGTACACTTTGAACTTAGCCGTAAGGCCGAGAAGCGATATGGATATGTGTTCTCAGAGTACACTTTTATCTTAGCCATAAGGGCGAGAAGCGGTCTGGACGCGTGTTATGCGAGTACTCTTTGAACTTAACCATAAAGACGAGAAGCTATCTGGATGTGTGTTATGAGAGTACACTTTGACCTCAGACTTGAGGCCTTGAAGCGATCTGGATGTGTGTTATGCGAGTACACTTTGATCTTAGCCATAAGGCCGAGAAGCGACCTGGATGTTAGTAATGCGTAGAATTTGATCTTAGCCATAAGACCGAGCAGCGATCTGGATGTTTGTTATGCGAGTACACTTTGATGTTAGCCATAAGGCCAAGATGCGATCTGGATGTGTGTTATGCGACTACTCTTTGGTCATAGCCATACGGCCGAGCAGCGATCTGGATGTGTGTCATGCGAGTTCACATTGATCTTATAAATAAGTACGCGAAGCAATCTGGATGTGTGTTATGCGAGTACACTTTGACCTTAGCCCTAAGGCCGAGAAGAGATGTGGATGTTTGTTATTCGTGTGCACATTGATCTTATAAATAAGTACGCGAAGCAATCTGGTTGTGTGTTATGCGAGTACACTTTGACCTTAGCCATAAGGCCGAGAAGCGATGTGGATGTTTGTTATGCGAGTACACTTTGATCTTTGGCATAAGGCCGCGAAGCGACCTAGATTTGGTTTACCCGAGCACACTTTGATCTTAGCCATAAGGCCGAGAAGCGATCTGGATGTGTGTTATGCGTGTATACTTTGATCTCAAGCGTAAGGCGGAGAAGCGATCTGGATTTGGATTACCCGAGTACACTTTGATCTTAGCCTTAAGTCCGAGGAGCGATCTGGATGTGTGTCATGCGAGTACACTTTGACCTTAGCTATAAGGCCGAGAAGCGATGTGGATGTGGGGTATGCGAGTTCACTTTAATCTTAGCCATAAGGCGGAGAAGCGATCTGGTTGTGTGTTATGCGAGTACACTTTGAACTTAACCATAAGACCGAGAAGCTATCTGGATGTGTGTTATGCGAGTACACTTTGATCTTAGCCATAATGCCGGGAGGCGATCTGGATGTGCATTATGCTAGTACAATCTGATCGTAACCATAAGGCCGCGGAGCGACCTGGATTTGGGTTACTCGAGTACACTTTGATCTTAGCCTTAATGGCGAGAAGCGATCTGGATTTGGGATATACGAGTACAGGTTTATCTCATCCATAAGGGCCAGAAGCTATCTGGATGTGTGTTATGCGTGTAGACAATGATCTTACCCTAAGGCTGAGAAGCGATCTGGATGTGTGTAATGCGAGTACACTTTGACCTTAGCCATACGGCATTGCAGCGATCTGGATTCGGGAAATGCGCGTGCACTTTGATCTTAGCCACAATCCCGAGAAGAGACCTTGATCTGGGTTATTCGAGTACACTTTGAACTTAGCCGTAAGGCCGAGAAGCGATATGGATATGTGTTCTCAGAGTACACTTTTATCTTAGCCATAAAGGCGAGAAGCGGTCTGGACGCGTGTTATGCGAGTACTCTTTGAACTTAACCATAAGGCCGAGAAGCTGTCTGGATGTGTGGTATGCGAGTACACTTTGACCTCAGACTTGAGGCCTTGAAGCGATCTGGATGTGTGTTATGCGTGTACACTTTGACCATACCAATAAAGCCCAGCCCATAATGACCAGATTTATATTGGATTTTTCCCTGACCCTGAGTGTCCGACCGCATGAGACGGTGGTTTTCTCGGCCTCTGGTGGTCGGAGGTCGTTCCCGCTGCACAGATTCATGCGCCAGGGCCTCCTGCAGAAAATTCACTTTGGTTTATTGCGCTATCTGTAATAGCACCCGAGATATCACCAGTTATATATTTTATTCTTCCCTGACCCTGAGTGTCCGGCCCCATGAGACGGTGGTTTTCTCGGCCCCTGGTGGTCCGAGGACGTTCCCGCTGCTCAGATGCATGCGCCAGGACCTCCTGCAGATAATTCACTTTGGTTTATTGCGCTATCTCTAATAGCAACCGAGATATCACCAGATATATGCTGGATTTTTACATGACCTTGGGGGACGGATTCCGAATATCTGTAATTTTCTCGGCCCCTGGTGGTCCGAGGTCGTTCCCGCAGCACAGATTCATGCGCCAGGGCCTCCTGCAGGCAATGCACTTTGATTTATTGCGCTATCTCTAATAGCACCCGAGATATCACCAGATATATATATTGGAATTTTCCCTGACCCTGAGTGTCCGACCGCATGAGACGGTGGTTTTCTCGGCCTCTGGTGGTCCGAGGTCGATCCCGCTGCACAGATTCATGCGCCAGGGCCTCCTACAGACACTGCACTTTGATTTATTGCGCTATTTCTAATAGCACCCGAGATATCCCCAGATGTATATTGGATTTTTCCCTGACCCTGAGCGTCCGGCCCCATGAGACGGTGGTTCTTCGGCCCCTGGTGGTCCGCGGTCGTTCCCGTTGCACAGATTCATGCACCAGGGCCTCCTGCAGGTAATTCACTTTGGTTTATTGCGCTATCTCTAATAGCACCCGAGATATCACCAGATATATATTGGATTTCTCCCTGACCCTGAGTGCCCGGCCCCATGAGACGGTGGTTTTGTCGGCACCTGGTGTTCCGAGGTCGATACCGCTGCACAGATTCATGCGCCAGGGCCTCCTACAGACAATACACTTTGATTTATTGCGCTATCTCTAATAGCACCCGAGATATCACCAGATATATATTGGATTTTCCCCTGACCCTGAGTGTCCGGCCCCATGAGACTGTAGTTTTCTCGGCCCCTGGTGGTCCCAGGTCGTTCCCGCTGCAAATATTCATGCACCAGGGCCTCCGGCAGATAATTCACTTTGGTTTATTGAGCTATCGCTAATAGCACCCGAGATATCACCAGATATATATTGGATTTTTCCCTGACCCTGAGTGTCCGACCGCATGAGACGGTGGTTTTCTCGGCCTCTGGTGGTCGGAGGTCGTTCCCGCTGCACAGATTCATGCGCCAGGGCCCCCTGCAGATAATGCACTTTGATTTATTTCGTTATCTCTAATAGCACCCGAGATATCACCAGATATATATTGGATTTTTCCCTGACCATGACAGTCCGGTCCCATGGGACGGTGATTTTCTCGGCCCCTGGTGGTCCGAGGTCGATCCCGCTGCACAGATTCATGCGCCAGGGCCTCCTACAGACAATGCACTTTGACTTATTGCGCTATCTATTATAGCACCCGAGATATCACCAGATATATATTGGATTTTTCCCTGACCCAGAGTGTCCGACCCAATGAGACGGTGGTTTTGTCGGCCCCTGGTGGTCCGAGGTCGTTCCCGCAGCACAGATTCATGCGCCAGGGCCTCCTACAGACAATGCACTTTGATTTATTGCGCTATCTCTAATAGTACCCGAGATATCACCAGATATATATTGGGTTTTTCCCTGACCCTGAGGGTCCGGCCCCATGAGACGGTGGTTTTTCGGCCCCTGGTGGTCCGCGGTCGTCCCCGCTGCACAGATTCATGTGCCAGGGCCCCCTGCAGGTAACTCACTTTGGTTTAGTGCGCTATCTGTAAGAGCACCCGAGATATCCCCAGATATATATTGGATTTTTCCCTGACCATGAGTGCCCGGCCCGATGTGTGGGTGGTTTTCTCGGCCCCTGGTCGTGCGAGGCTGTTCCCGCTGCACAGATTCATACGCCAGGGCTTCCTGCAGACAATTCACTTTGGTATAGTGCGCTATCTGTAAGAGCACCCGAGATATCACCAGATATATATTGGATTTTTCCCTGACCCTGAGTGTCCGACCCCATGAGACGGTGGTTTTCTCGGCCCCTTGTGGTCCGAGGTCGTTCCCGCTGCACAGATTCATGCGCCAGGGCCTCGATCAGATAATTCACTTTGGTTTATTGCGCTATCTCTAATAGCACCCGAGATAACCCCAGATATATATTGGATTTTTCCCTGACCCTGAGTGTCCGGCCCCATGAGACGGTGGTTTTTCGGCCCCTGGTGGTCCGCGGTCGTCCCCGCTGCACAGATTCATGTGCCAGGGCCCCCTGCAGATAATTCACTTTCGTTTAGTGCGCTATCTGTAAGAGCACCCGAGATATCCCCAGATATATATTGGATTTTTCCCTGACCATGAGTGCCCGGCCCCATGTGTCGGTGGTTTTCTCAGCCCCTGGTGGTCCGAGGTCCTCGCCGCTGCACAGATTCATGCGCCAGGGCCTCCTACAGACAATGCACTTTGATTTATTGCGCTATCTCTAATAGTACCCGAGATATCACCAGATATATATTGGATTTTTCCCTGACCCTGAGTGTCCGACCGCATGAGACGGTGGTTTTCTCGGCCTCTGGTGGTCCGAGGTCGAACCCGCTGCACAGATTCATGAGCCAGGGCCTCCTACAGACACTGCACTTTGATTTATAGCGCTATTTCTAATAGCACCCGAGATATCACCAGATATATATTGGAATTACCCAGACCCTGAGTTTCGACCCCATGAGACGGTGGTTTTCTCGGCCCCTGGTGGTCCGAGGTCGTTCCCGCTGCACAGATTCATGCGCCAGGCCCCCTACAGATAATTCTCTTTGGTTTAGTGCGCTATCTGTAAGAGCACCCGAGATATCCCCAGATATATATTGGATTTTTCCCTGACCATGAGTGCCCGGCCCCATGTGTCGGTGGTTTTCTCAGCCCCTGGTGGTCCGAGGTCCTCGCCGCTGCACAGATTCATGCGCCAGGGCCTCTTACAGACAATGCACTTTGATTTATTGCGCTATCTCTAATAGTACCCGAGATATCACCAGATATATATTGGATTTTTCCCTGACCCTGAGTGTCCGACACCATGAGACGGTGGTTTTCTCGGCCCCTGGTGGTCCGAGGTCGTTCCCGCTGCACACATTCATGCGCCAGGGCCGCCTATAGACAATGCACTTTGATTTATTGCGCTATCTCTAATAGCACCCGAGATATCACCAGATATATATTGGATTTTTCCCTGACCCTGACATGTCCGGTCCCATGAGACGGGGATTCCCTCGGCCCCTGGTAGTCCTAGGTCGTTCCCGCTGCACAGATTCATGCGCCAGGGCCTCCTACAGACACTGCACTTTGGTTTATTGCGCTATCTCTAATAGCACCCGAGATATCACCAGATATATATTGGATTTTTCCTTGACCCTGACAGTCCGGCCCCATGTGTCGATGGTTTTCTCGGTGCCTCGTGTTCCGATGTCGCTCCCGCTGCACAGATTCATGCGCCAGGGCCCCCTGCAGATGATTCACTTTGGTTCAGTGCGCTGTCTGTAAGAGCACCCGAGATATCCCCAGATATATATTGGATTTTTCCCTGACCATGAGTGCCCGGCCCCATGTGTCGGTGGTTTTCTCGGCCCCCGGTGGACCGAGATCGTTCCCGCTGCACAGATTCATGCACCAGCGCCTCCTGCAGACAATGCACTTTGATTTATTTCGCTATCTCTAATAGCACCCGAGAAATCACCAGATATATATTGGATTTTTCCTTGACTCTGACAGTCCGGCCCCATGTGTCGATGGTTTTCTCGGTCCCTCGAGGTTCGAGGTCGATCCCGCTGCACAGATTCATGCGCCAGCGCCTCCTGCAGACAATGCACTTTGATTTATTTCGCTATCGCTCATAGCACCCGAGAAATCACCAGATATATATTGGATTTTTCCCGGACCCTGACAGTCCGACCCCATGAGACGGTGGTTTTCTCGGCCCCTGGTGGCCCGAGGTCGTTCCCGCTGCACAGATTTGTGCGCCAGGGCCTCCTACAGACAATGCACTTTGATTTGTTGCGCTATCTGTAATAGCACCCGAGATATCACCAGATATATATTGGAATTTTCCCTGACCCTGAGTGTCCGATCCCATGAGACGGTGGTTTTGTCGGCACCTGGTGTTCCGAGGTCGATACCGCTGCACAGATTCATGCGCCAGGGCCTCCTACAGACAATACACTTTGATTTATTGCGCTATCTCTAATAGCACCCGAGATATCACCAGATATATATTGGATTTTCCCCTGACCCTGAGTGTCCGGCCCCTTGAGACTGTAGTTTTCTCGGCCCCTGGTGGTCCCAGGTCGTTCCCGCTGCACAGATTCATGCGCCAGGGCCTCCTACAGACAATGCACTTTGACTTATAGCGCTATCTATTATAGCACCCGAGATATCACCAGATATATATTGGATTTTTCCCTGACCATGACAGTCCGGTCCCATGGGACGGTGATTTTCTCGGCCCCTGGTGGTCCGAGGTCGATCCCGCTGCACAGATTCATGCGCCAGGGCCTCCTACAGACAATGCACTTTGACTTATTGCGCTATCTATTATAGCACCCGAGATATCACCAGATATATATTGGATTTTTCCCTGACCCAGAGTGTCCGACCCAATGAGACGGTGGTTTTGTCGGCCCCTGGTGGTCCGAGGTCGTTCCCGCAGCACAGATTCATGCGCCAGGGCCTCCTACAGACAATGCACTTTGATTTATTGCGCTCTCTCTAATAGCACCCGAAGAATCACCAGATATATATTGGGTTTTTCCCTGACCCTGAGGGTCCGGCCCCATGAGACGGTGGTTTTTCGGCCCCTGGTGGTCCGCGGTCGTCCCCGCTGCACAGATTCATGTGCCAGGGCCCCCTGCAGGTAACTCACTTTGGTTTAGTGCGCTATCTGTAAGAGCACCCGAGATATCCCCAGATATATATTGGATTTTTCCCTGACCATGAGTGCCCGGCCCGATGTGTGGGTGGTTTTCTCGGCCCCTGGTCGTGCGAGGCTGTTCCCGCTGCACAGATTCATACGCCAGGGCTTCCTGCAGACAATTCACTTTGGTATAGTGCGCTATCTGTAAGAGCACCCGAGATATCACCAGATATATATTGGATTTTTCCCTGACCCTGAGTGTCCGACCCCATGAGACGGTGGTTTTCTCGGCCCCTTGTGGTCCGAGGTCGTTCCCGCTGCACAGATTCATGCGCCAGGGCCTCGATCAGATAATTCACTTTGGTTTATTGCGCTATCTCTAATAGCACCCGAGATAACCCCAGATATATATTGGATTTTTCCCTGACCCTGAGTGTCCGGCCCCATGAGACGGTGGTTTTTCGGCCCCTGGTGGTCCGCGGTCGTCCCCGCTGCACAGATTCATGTGCCAGGGCCCCCTGCAGATAATTCACTTTCGTTTAGTGCGCTATCTGTAAGAGCACCCGAGATATCCCCAGATATATATTGGATTTTTCCCTGACCATGAGTGCCCGGCCCCATGTGTCGGTGGTTTTCTCAGCCCCTGGTGGTCCGAGGTCCTCGCCGCTGCACAGATTCATGCGCCAGGGCCTCCTACGGACAATGCACTTTGATTTATTGCGCTATCTCTAATAGTACCCGAGATATCACCAGATATATATTGGATTTTTCCCTGACCCTGAGTGTCCGACCGCATGAGACGGTGGTTTTCTCGGCCTCTGGTGGTCCGAGGTCGAACCCGCTGCACAGATTCATGAGCCAGGGCCTCCTACAGACACTGCACTTTGATTTATAGCGCTATTTCTAATAGCACCCGAGATATCACCAGATATATATTGGAATTACCCAGACCCTGAGTTTCGACCCCATGAGACGGTGGTTTTCTCGGCCCCTGGTGGTCCGAGGTCGTTGCCGCTGCACAGATTCATGCGCCAGGGCCCCTTGCAGATAATTCACTTTGATTTATTGCGCTATCTCTGATAGGACCCGAGATATCACCAGATATATATTGGATTTTCCACCGACCCTCACAGTTCGGCCCCATGAGACGGTGATTTTCTCGGCCCCTGGTGGTCCGAGGTCGTTCCCGCTGCACTGATTCATGCGCCAGGGCCTCCTGCAGACAATGCACTTTGGTTTATTGCGCTATCTCTAATAGCACCCGAGATATCACCAGATATATATTGGATTTTTCCCTGACCCTGAGTGTCCGACCGCATGAGACGGTGGTTTTCTCGGCCCCTGGTGGTCCGAGGTCGATCCCGCTGCACAGATTCATGCGCCAGGGCCTCCTACAGACAATGCACTTTGATTTATTGCGCTATCTATTATAGCACCCGTGATATCACCAGATATATATTGGATTTTTCCCTGACCCAGAGTGTCCGACCCTATGAGACGGTGGCTTTCTCGGCCCCTGGTGGTCCGAGGTCGTTCCCGCTGCACAGATTCATGCGCCAGGGCCTCCTGCAGACAATGCACTTTGGTTTATTGCGCTATCTCTAATAGCACCCGAGATATCACCAGATATATATTGGATTTTTCCTTGACCCTGACAGTCCGGCCCCATGTGTCGATGGTTTTCTCGGTGCCTCGTGTTCCGATGTCGCTCCCGCTGCACAGGTTCATGCGCCAGGGCCCCCTGCAGATGATTCACTTTGGTTCAGTGCGCTGTCTGTAAGAGCACCCGAGATATCCCCAGATATATATTGGATTTTTCCCTGACCATGAGTGCCCGGCCCCATGTGTCGGTGGTTTTCTCGGCCCCCGGTGGACCGAGATCGTTCCCGCTGCACAGATTCATGCACCAGCGCCTCCTGCAGACAATGCACTTTGATTTATTTCGCTATCTCTAATAGCACCCGAGAAATCACCAGATATATATTGGATTTTTCCTTGACTCTGACAGTCCGGCCCCATGTGTCGATGGTTTTCTCGGTCCCTCGAGGTTCGAGGTCGATCCCGCTGCACAGATTCATGCGCCAGCGCCTCCTGCAGACAATGCACTTTGATTTATTTCGCTATCGCTCATAGCACCCGAGAAATCACCAGATATATATTGGATTTTTCCCGGACCCTGACAGTCCGACCCCATGAGACGGTGGTTTTCTCGGCCCCTGGTGGCCCGAGGTCGTTCCCGCTGCACAGATTTGTGCGCCAGGGCCTCCTACAGACAATGCACTTTGATTTGTTGCGCTATCTGTAATAGCACCCGAGATATCACCAGATATATATTGGAATTTTCCCTGACCCTGAGTGTCCGACCCCATGAGACGGTGATTTTCTCGGCCGCTGGTGGTCCGAGGTCGTTGCCGCTGCACAGATTCATGCGCCAGGGCCCCTTGCAGATAATTCACTTTGATTTATTGCGCTATCTCTGATAGCACCCGAGATATCACAAGATATATATTGGATTTTCCACCGACCCTGAGTGTCCGGGCCCATGAGACGGTGGTTTTCTCGGCCCCTGGTGGTCCGAGGTCGTTCCCGCTGCACAGATTCATGCGCCAGGGCCTCCTACAGACAATGCACTTTGATTTATTTCGCTACCTCTAATAGCACCCGAGATATCACCAGATATATATTGGATTTTTCCCTGACCCTGACAGTTCGGCCCCATGAGACGGTGATTTTCTCGGCCCCTGGTGTTCCTAGGTCGATCCCGCTGCACACATTCATGCGCCATGGCAGCCTATAGACAATGCACTTTGATTTATGGCGCTATCTGTAATAGCACCCGAGATATCACCAGATATATGCTGGATTTTTACATGACCTTGGGTGACGGATTCCGAATATCTGTAATTTTCTAGGCCCCTGGTGGTTCCAGGTAGTTCCTGCTGCACAGATTCATTCTCCAGTGCCTCCTACAGACAATGCACTTTGATTTATTGCGCTATCTCTAATAGCACCCGAGATATCACCAGATATACATTGGATTTTTCCCTGACCCTGACAGTCCGACCCCATGGGACGGTGGTTTTGTCGGCCCCTGGTGGTCCGAGGTCGTTCCCGCTGCACAGATTCATGCGCCAGGGCCTGCTGCAGACAATGCACTTTGATTTATTGCGCTATCTGTAATAGCACCGGAGATATCACCATATATATATTGGATTTTCCCCTGACCCTGAGTGTCCGGCCCCATGAGACGGTGGTTTTCTCGGCCCCCGGTGGACCGAGGTCGTTCCCGCTTCACAGATTCATGCGCCAGGGCCCCCTTCAGATAATTCACTTTGATTTATTGCGGTATCTCTAATAGCACCCGAGATATCACCAGATATATATTGGATTTTTCCTTGACCCTTACAGTCCGGCCCCATGTGGCGATGGTTTTCTCGGTCCCTGGTGGTCGGAGGTCGTTCCCGCTGCACAGATTCATGCGCCAGGGCCTCCTGCAGACAATGCACTTTGGTTTATTTCGCTATCTCTAATAGCACCCGAGATATCACCAGATATATATTGTATTTATCCCTGACCCTGAGTGCCCGACCCCATGAGACGGTGGTTTTCTCGGCCCCTGGGGATCCGCGGTCGTTCCCGCTGCACAGATTTATGCGCCAGGGCCCCCTGCAGATAATTCACTTTGATTTATTGCGCTATCTTTAATAGCACCCGAGATATCACCAGATATATATTGGATTTTCCGCTGACCCTGAGTGTCCGGCCCCATGAGACGGTGGTTTTCTCGGCCCCTGTTGGTCCGAGGTCGTTCCCGCTGCACTGATTCATGCGCCAGGGCCTCCTACAGACAATGCACTTTGATTTATTGCGCTATCTGTAATAGCACCCGAGATATCACCATATATATATTGGATTTTCCCCTGACCCTGAGTGTCCGGGCCCTTGAGACGGTGGTTTTCTCGGCCCCTGGTGGTCCAAGGTCGTTCCCGCTGCACAGATTCATGCGGCAGGGCCCCCTGCAGATAATTCACTTTGGTTTAATGCGCCATCTCTAAAAGCACCCGAGATATCACCAGATATATATTGGATTTTCCGCTGACCCTGAGTGTCCGGCCCCATGAGACGGTGGCTTTCTCGGCCCCTGGTGGTCCGAGGTCGTTCCCGCTGCACAGATTCATGCGCCAGGGCCTCCTGCAGACAATGCACTTTGGTTTATTGCGCTATCTCTAATAGCACCCGAGATATCACCAGATATATATTGGATTTTTCCTTGACCCTGACAGTCCGGCCCCATGTGTCGATGGTTTTCTCGGTGCCTCGTGTTCCGATGTCGCTCCCGCTGCACAGATTCATGCGCCAGGGCCCCCTGCAGATGATTCACTTTGGTTTAGTGCGCTATCTGTAAGAGCACCCGAGATATCCCCAGATATATATTGGAATTTCCCTGACCCTGAGTTTCGACCCCATGAGACGGTAATTTTCTCGGCCCCTAGTGGTCGGAGGTCGTTCCCGCTGCACAGATTCATGCGCCAGGGCCTCCTACAGACAATGCACTTTGATTTATTGCGCTATCTCTAATAGTACCCGAGATATCACCAGATATTTATTGGATTTTTCCCGGACCCTGAGGGTCCGGCCCCATGAGACGGTGGTTTTTCGGCCCCTGGTGGTCCGCGGTCGTCCCCGCTGCACAGATTCATGTGCTAGGGCCCCCTGCAGATAATTCACTTTCGTTTAGTGCGCTATCTGTAAGAGCACCCGAGATATCCCCAGATATATATTGGATTTTTCCCTGACCATGAGTGCCCGGCCCCATGTGTCGGTGGTTTTCTCGGCCCCTGGTGGTCCGAGGTCGATCCCGCTGCACAGATTCATGCGCCAGGGCCTCCTACAGACACTGCACTTTGATTTATTGCGCTATTTCTAATAGCACCCGAGATATCACCAGATATTTATTGGAATTTCCCTGACCCTGAGCTTCGACCCCATGAGACGGTGGTTTTCGCGGCCCCTGGTGGTCCGAGGTCGATCCCGCTGCATAGATTCATGCGCCAGGGCCTCCTACAGACAATGCACTTTGATTTATTGCGCTATCTCTAATAGCACCCGAGATATCACCAGATATATATTGGATTTTTCCCTGACCCTGAGTGCCCGGCCCCATGTTTCGGTGGTTTTCTCGACCCCTGGTGGTCCGAGGTCGTTCCCGCTGCACATATTCATGCACCAGGGCCTCCTGCAGATAATTCACTTTGGTTTATTGCGCTATCTCTAATAGCACCCGAGATAACGCCAGATATATATTGGATTTCTCCCTGACCCTAAGTGCCCGGCCCCATGAGACGGTGGTTTTCTCGGCCCCCGGTGGTCCGAGATGGTTCCCGCTGCACAGATTCATGCACCAGCGCCTCCTGCAGACAATGCACTTTGACTTATTTCGCTATCTCTAATAGCACCCGAGAAATCACCAGATATATATTGGATTTTTCCTTGACTCTGACAGTCCGGCCCCATGTGTCGATGGTTTTCTCGGTCCCTCGTGGTTCGAGGTCGATCCCGCTGCACAGATTCATGCGCCAGCGCCTCCTGCAGACAATGCACTTTGATTTATTTCGCTATCTCTCATAGCACCCGAGAAATCACCAGATATATATTGGATTTTTCCCGGACCCTGACAGTCCGACCCCATGAGACGGTGGTTTTCTCGGCCCCTGGTGCTCCAAGGTCGATCCCGCTGCACAGATTCATGCGCCAGGGCCTCCTACAGACAATGCACTTTGATTTATTGCGCTATCTATTATAGCACCCGAGATATCACCAGATATATATTGGATTTTTCCCTGACCCTGAGTGTCCGACCCTATGAGACGGTGGCTTTCTCGGCCCCTGGTGGTCCGAGGTCGTTCCCGCTGCACAGATTCATGCGCCAGGGCCTCCTGCAGACAATGCACTTTGGTTTATTGCGCTATCTCTAATAGCACCCGAGATATCACCCGATATATATTGGATTTTTCCTTGACCCTGACAGTCCGGCCCCATGTGCCGATGGTTTTCTCGGTGCCTCGTGTTCCGATGTCGCTCCCGCTGCACAGATTCATGCGCCAGGGCCCCCTGCAGATGATTCACTTTGGTTCAGTGCGCTGTCTGTAAGAGCACCCGAGATATCCCCAGATATATATTGGATTTTTCCCTGACCATGAGTGCCCGGCCCCATGTGTCGGTGGTTTTCTCAGCCCCTGGTGGTCCGAGGTCCTCGCCGCTGCACAGATTCATGCGCCAGGGCCTCCTACAGACAATGCACTTTGATTTATTGCGCTATCTCTAATAGTACCCGAGATATCACCAGATATATATTGGATTTTTCCCTGACCCTGAGTGTCCGACCGCATGAGACGGTGGTTTTCTCGGCCTCTGGTGGTCCGAGGTCGAACCCGCTGCACAGATTCATGAGCCAGGGCCTCCTACAGACACTGCACTTTGATTTATAGCGCTATTTCTAATAGCACCCGAGATATCACCAGATATATATTGGAATTACCCAGACCCTGAGTTTCGACCCCATGAGACGGTGGTTTTCTCGGCCCCTGGTGGTCCGAGGTCGTTCCCGCTGCACAGATTCATGCGCCAGGCCCCCTACAGATAATTCTCTTTGGTTTAGTGCGCTATCTGTAAGAGCACCCGAGATATCCCCAGATATATATTGGATTTTTCCCTGACCATGAGTGCCCGGCCCCATGTGTCGGTGGTTTTCTCAGCCCCTGGTGGTCCGAGGTCCTCGCCGCTGCACAGATTCATGCGCCAGGGCCTCTTACAGACAATGCACTTTGATTTATTGCGCTATCTCTAATAGTACCCGAGATATCACCAGATATATATTGGATTTTTCCCTGACCCTGAGTGTCCGACACCATGAGACGGTGGTTTTCTCGGCCCCTGGTGGTCCGAGGTCGTTCCCGCTGCACACATTCATGCGCCAGGGCCGCCTATAGACAATGCACTTTGATTTATTGCGCTATCTCTAATAGCACCCGAGATATCACCAGATATATATTGGATTTTTCCCTGACCCTGACATGTCCGGTCCCATGAGACGGGGATTCCCTCGGCCCCTGGTAGTCCTAGGTCGTTCCCGCTGCACAGATTCATGCGCCAGGGCCTCCTACAGACACTGCACTTTGGTTTATTGCGCTATCTCTAATAGCACCCGAGATATCACCAGATATATATTGGATTTTTCCTTGACCCTGACAGTCCGGCCCCATGTGTCGATGGTTTTCTCGGTGCCTCGTGTTCCGATGTCGCTCCCGCTGCACAGATTCATGCGCCAGGGCCCCCTGCAGATGATTCACTTTGGTTCAGTGCGCTGTCTGTAAGAGCACCCGAGATATCCCCAGATATATATTGGATTTTTCCCTGACCATGAGTGCCCGGCCCCATGTGTCGGTGGTTTTCTCGGCCCCTGGTGGTCCGAGGTCGATCCCGCTGCACAGATTCATGCGCCAGGGCCTCCTACAGACACTGCACTTTGATTTATTGCGCTATTTCTAATAGCACCCGAGATATCACCAGATATATATTGGATTTTTCCCTGACCCTGAGTGCCCGGCCCCATGTTTCGGTGGTTTTCTCGGCCGCTGGTGGTCCGAGGTCGTTGCCGCTGCACAGATTCATGCGCCAGGGCCCCTTGCAGATAATTCACTTTGATTTATTGCGCTATCTCTGATAGGACCCGAGATATCACCAGATATATATTGGATTTTCCACCGACCCTCACAGTTCGGCCCCATGAGACGGTGATTTTCTCGGCCCCTGGTGGTCCGAGGTCGTTCCCGCTGCACTGATTCATGCTCCAGGGCCTCCTGCAGACAATGCACTTTGGTTTATTGCGCTATCTCTAATAGCACCCGAGATATCACCAGATATATATTGGATTTTTCCCTGACCCTGAGTGTCCGACCGCATGAGACGGTGGTTTTCTAGGCCCCTGGTGGTCCGAGGTCGATCCCGCTGCACAGATTCATGCGCCAGGGCCTCCTACAGACAATGCACTTTGATTTATTGCGCTATCTATTATAGCACCCGTGATATCACCAGATATATATTGGATTTTTCCCTGACCCAGAGTGTCCGACCCTATGAGACGGTGGCTTTCTCGGCCCCTGGTGGTCCGAGGTCGTTCCCGCTGCACAGATTCATGCGCCAGGGCCTCCTGCAGACAATGCACTTTGGTTTATTGCGCTATCTCTAATAGCACCCGAGATATCACCAGATATATATTGGATTTTTCCTTGACCCTGACAGTCCGGCCCCATGTGTCGATGGTTTTCTCGGTGCCTCGTGTTCCGATGTCGCTCCCGCTGCACAGATTCATGCGCCAGGGCCCCCTGCAGATGATTCACTTTGGTTCAGTGCGCTGTCTGTAAGAGCACCCGAGATATCCCCAGATATATATTGGATTTTTCCCTGACCATGAGTGCCCGGCCCCATGTGTCGGTGGTTTTCTCGGCCCCCGGTGGACCGAGATCGTTCCCGCTGCACAGATTCATGCACCAGCGCCTCCTGCAGACAATGCACTTTGATTTATTTCGCTATCTCTAATAGCACCCGAGAAATCACCAGATATATATTGGATTTTTCCTTGACTCTGACAGTCCGGCCCCATGTGTCGATGGTTTTCTCGGTCCCTCGAGGTTCGAGGTCGATCCCGCTGCACAGATTCATGCGCCAGCGCCTCCTGCAGACAATGCACTTTGATTTATTTCGCTATCGCTCATAGCACCCGAGAAATCACCAGATATATATTGGATTTTTCCCGGACCCTGACAGTCCGACCCCATGAGACGGTGGTTTTCTCGGCCCCTGGTGGCCCGAGGTCGTTCCCGCTGCACAGATTTGTGCGCCAGGGCCACCTACAGACAATGCACTTTGATTTGTTGCGCTATCTGTAATAGCACCCGAGATATCACCAGATATATATTGGAATTTTCCCTGACCCTGAGTGTCCGACCCCATGAGACGGTGATTTTCTCGGCCGCAGGTGGTCCGAGGTCGTTGCCGCTAGACAGATTCATGCGCCAGGGCCCCTTGCAGATAATTCACTTTGATTTATTGCGCTATCTCTGATAGCACCCGAGATATCACCAGATATATATTGGATTTTCCACCGACCCTGAGTGTCCGGGCCCATGAGACGGTGGTTTTCTCGGCCCCTGGTGGTCCGAGGTCGTTCCCGCTGCACAGATTCATGCGCCAGGGCCTCCTGCAGACAATGCACTTTGATTTATTTCGCTACCTCTAATAGCACCCGAGATATCACCAGATATATATTGGATTTTTCCCTGACCCTGACAGTTCGGCCCCATGAGACGGTGATTTTCTCGGCCCCTGGTGGTCCTAGGTCGATCCCGCTGCACACATTCATGCGCCATGGCAGCCTATAGACAATGCACTTTGATTTATTGCGCTATCTGTAATAGCACCCGAGATATCACGAGATATATGCTGGATTTTTACATGACCTTGGGTGACGGATTCCGAATATCTGTAATTTTCTAGGCTCCTGGTGGTTCCAGGTAGTTCCTGCTGCACAGATTCATTCTCCAGTGCCTCCTACAGACAATGCACTTTGATTTATTGCGCTATCTCTAATAGCACCCGAGATATCACCAGATATACATTGGATTTTTCCCTGACCCTGACAGTCCGACCCCATGGGACGGTGGTTTTGTCGGCCCCTGATGGTCCGAGGTCGTTCCCGCTGCACAGATTCATGCGCCAGAGCCTGCTGCAGACAATGCACTTTGATTTATTGCGCTATCTGTAATAGCACCGGAGATATCACCATATATATATTGGATTTTCCCCTGACCCTGAGTGTCCGGCCCCATGAGACGGTGGTTTTCTCGGCCCCCGGTGGACCGAGGTCGTTCCCGCTTCACAGATTCATGCGCCAGGGCCCCCTTCAGATAATTCACTTTGATTTATTGCGGTATCTCTAATAGCACCCGAGATATCACCAGATATATATTGGATTTTTCCTTGACCCTTACAGTCCGGCCCCATGTGGCGATGGTTTTCTCGGTCCCTGGTGGTCCGAGGTCGTTCCCGCTGCACAGATTCATGCGCCAGGGCCTCCTGCAGACAATGCACTTTGGTTTATTTCGCTATCTCTAATAGCACCCGAGATATCACCAGATATATATTGTATTTATCCCTGACCCTGAGTGTCCGACCCCATGAGACGGTGGTTTTCTCGGCCCCTGGTGGTCCTAGGTCGGTCCCGCTGAACACATTCATGCGCCAGGGCCTCCTACAGACAATGCACTTTGATTTATTGCGCTATCTATAATAGCACCCGAGATATCACCAGATATATGCTGGATTTTTACATGATCTTGGGTGACGGATTCCGAATATCTGTAATTTTCTCGGCCCCTGGTGGTCCGAGGTAGTTCCTGCTGCACAGATTCATTCGCCAGTGCCTCCTACAGACAATGCACTTTGGTTTATTGCGCTATCTCTAATAGCACCCGTGATATCACCAGATATATATTGGATTTTTCCTTGACCCTGACACTCCGGCCCCATGTGTCGATGGTTTTCTCGGTGCCTCGTGTTCCGATGTCGCTCCCGCTGCACAGATTCATGCGCCAGGGCCCCCTGCAGATGATTCACTTTGGTTTAGTGCGCTATCTGTAAGAGCACCCGAGATATCACCAGATATATATTGGATTTTTCCCTGACCCTGAGTGTCCGGCCCCATGAGACGGTGGTTTTTCGGCCCCTGGTGGTCCGCGGTCGTTCCCGCTGCACAGATTCATGTGCCAGGGCCCCCTGCAGATAATTCACTTTGGTTTAGTACGCTATCTGTAAGAGCTCCCGAGATATCCGCAGATATATATTGGATTTTTCCCTGACACTGAGTGCCCGGCCCCATGTGTCGGTGGTTTTCTCGGCCCCTGGTGGTCCGAGGTCAATCCCGCTGCACCGATTCATGCGCCAGGGCCTCCTACTGACAATGCACTTTGATTTATTGCGCTATTTGTAATAGCACCCGAGATATCACCAGATATATATTGGATTTTTCCCTGACCCTGAGTCACCGGCTCCATGAGACGGTGGTTTTCGGCCCCTGGTGGTCCGCGGTCGTTCCCGCTGCACAGATTCATGCACCAGCGCCTCCTGCAGACAATGCACTTTGACTTATTTCGCTATCTCTAATAGCACCCGAGAAATCGCCAGATATATATTGGATTTTGCCTTGACTCTGACAGTCCGGCCCCATGTGTCGATGGTTTTCTCGGTCCCTCGTGGTTCGAGGTCGATCCCGCTGCACAGATTCATGCGCCAGCGCCTCCTGCAGACAATGCACTTTGATTTATTTCGCTATCTCTCATAGCACCCGAGAAATCACCAGATATATATTGGATTTTTCCCGGACCCTGACAGTCCGACCCCATGAGACGGTGGTTTTCTCGGCCCCTGGTGGCCCGAGGTCGTTCCCGCTGCACAGATTTGTGCGCCAGGGCCTCCTACAGACAATGCACTTTGATTTGTTGCGCTATCTGTAATAGCAGCCGAGATATCACCAGATATATATTGGAATTTTCCCTGACCCTGAGTGTCCGACCCCATGAGACGGTGATTTTCTCGGCCGCTGGTGGTCCGAGGTCGTTGCCGCTGCACAGATTCATGCGCCAGGGCCCCTTGCAGATAATTCACTTTGATTTATTGCGCTATCTCTGATAGCACCCGAGATATCACCAGATATATATTGGATTTTCCACCGACCCTGAGTGTCCGGGCCCATGAGACGGTGGTTTTCTCGGCCCCTGGCGGTCCGAGGTCGTTCCCGCTGCACAGATTCATGCGCCAGGGCCTCCTGCAGACAATGCACTTTGATTTATTTCGCTACCTCTAATAGCACCCGAGATATCACCAGATATATATTGGATTTTTCCCTGACCCTGACAGTTCGGCCCCATGAGACGGTGATTTTCTCGGCCCCTGGTGTTCCTAGGTCGATCCCGCTGCACACATTCATGCGCCATGGCAGCCTATAGACAATGCACTTTGATTTATTGCGCTATCTATAATAGCACCCGAGATATCACCAGATATATGCTGGATTTTTACATGATCTTGGGTGACGGATTCCGAATATCTGTAATTTTCTCGGCCCCTGGTGGTCCGAGGTACTTCCTGCTGCACAGATTCATTCGCCAGTGCCTCCTACTGACAATGCACTTTGATTTATTGCGCTATCTCTAATAGCACCCGAGATATCACCAGATATATATTGGATTTTCCGCTGACCCTGAGTGTCCGGCCCCATGAGACGGTGGTTTTCTCGGCCCCTGTTGGTCCCAGGTCGTTCCCGCTGCACAGATTCATGCGCCAGGGCTTCCTACAGACAATGCACTTTGATTTATTGCGCTATCTGTAATAGCACCCGAGATATCACCATAAATATATTGGATTTTCTCCTGACCCTGAGTGTTCGGGCCCTTGAGACGGTGATTTTCTCGGCCGCTGGTGGTCCGACCACGTTCCCGCTGCACAGATTCATGCACCAGGGCCTCCTGCAGACAATGCACTTTGATTTATTTCGGTATCTCTAATAGCACCCGAGATATCACCAGATATATATTGGATTTTTCCTTGATCCTGACAGTCCGGCCCCATGTGTCGATGGTTTTCTCGATCCCTCGTGGTCCGAGGTCGATCCCGCTACACAGATCCATGCGCCAGGGCCCCCTGCAGATAATTCACTTTGATTTATTGCGCTATCTGTAATAGAAGCCGAGATATCACCATATATATATTGGATTTTCCCCTGACCCTGAGTGCCCGGCCCCATGAGACGGTGGTTTTCTCGGCCCCTGGCGGTCCGACCTCGTTCCCGCTGCACAGATTCATGCGCAAGGGCCTGCTATAGATAATTCACTTTGGTTTATTGCGCTATCGCTAATAGCACCCGAGATATCACCAGATCTATATTGGATTTTTCCCTGACCCTGACAGTCCGGCCACATGAGACAGTGATTTTCTCGTCCTCGGGTGGTCCGTGGTCGATCCCGCTGCACAGATTCATGCGCCAGGGCCTCCTATAGATAATTCACTTTGGTTTATTGCGCTATCTCTAATAGCACCCGAGATATAACCAGATATATATTGGATTTTTCCCTGACCCTGACAGTCCGGCCCCATGTGTGGGTGGTTTTATCGGCCCCTGGTGGTCCGAGGTCGTTCCCGCTGCACAGATTCAAGCGCCAGGGCCTCCTGCAGATAATTCACTTTGGTTTATTGCGCTATCTCTTATAGCACCCGAGATATCACCAGATATATATTGGATTTTTCCCTGACCCTGAGTGTCCGACCCCATGAGACGGTGGTTTTCTCGGCCCCTGGTGGTCCGAGGTCGTTCCCGCTGCACAGATTCATGCGCCAGAACCTCCTGCAGATAATGCACTTTGGTTTGTTGCGCTATCTCTAATAGCACCCGAGTTATCACCAGATATATATTGGATTTTTCCCTGACCCCGAGTGTCCGGCCCCATGAGCCTAGTTTTCTCGGCCCCTGGCGGTCCGAGGTCGTTCCCGCTGCACAGATTCATGCGCCAGTGCCTCCTACAGACAATGCACTTTAATTTATTGCGCTATCTCTAATAGCACCCGAGATATCACCAGATATATATTGGATTTTTCCCTGACCCTGACAGTCCGGCCCCATATTTCGGTGGTTTTCTCGGCCCCTGGTGGGCCGAGGTCGTTCCCGCTGCACAGACTAATGCGCCAGGGCCTCCTACAGACAATCCACTCTGATTTATTGCGCTATCTGTAATAGCACCAGAGATATCACCAGATATATATTGGATTTTTCCCTGACCCTGAGTGTCCGGCCCCATGACACGGTAGTTTTCTCGGCCCATGGTGCTCCGAGGTCGATCCCGCTGCACAGATTCATGCGCCAGGGCCTCCTGCAGATGATTCAGTTTGGTTTATTGTGCTATCTCTAATAGCACCCGAGATATCACCAGATATATATTGGATTTTTCCCTGACCCTGACGGTCCGGCCCCATGAGACTGTGATTTTCTCGGCCCATGGTGGTCCGAGGTCGATCCCGCTGCACAGATTCATGCGCCAGGGCTTCCTACAGACAATGCACTTTGATGTATTGCGCTATCTGTAATGGCACCCGAGATATCACCCGTTATATATTGGATTTTTCCCTGACCCTGAGTGTCCGACCCCATGAGACGGTGGTTTTCTCGGCCCCTGGTGGTCCGAGGTCGTTCCCGCTGCACAGACTCATGCGCCAGGGCCTCCTGCAGATAATTCACTTTGGTTTATTGCGCTATCTGTAAGAGCACCCGAGATATCACCAGATATATATTGGATTTTTCCCTGACCCTGACAGATCGACCCCATGAGACGGTGGTTTTCTCGGCCCCTGGTGGTCCGAGGTCGTTCCCGCTGCACAGACTCATGCGCCAGGGCCTCCTGCAGATAATGCACTTTGGTTTATTGCGCTATCTCTAATAACACCCGAGTTATCACCAGATATATATTGGATTTTTCCCTGACCCTGAGTGTCCGGCCCCATGAGACTAGTTTTCTCGGCCCCTGGTGGTCCGAGGTCGTTCCCGCTTCACAGATTCATGCGCCAGGGCCTCCTGCAGATAATTCACTTTGGTTTATTGCGCTATCTCTTATAGCACCCGAGATTTCACCAGATATATATTGGATTTTTCCCTGACCCTGAGTGTCCGACCCCATGAGACTAGTTTTCTCGGCCCCTGGTGGTCCGAGGTCGTTCACGCTGCACAGATTCATGCGCTAGGGCCTCCTACAGACAATGCACTTTGATTTATTGCGCTATCTCTAATAGCACCCGAGATATCACCAGATACATATTGGATTATTCCCTGACCCTGAGTGTCCGACCCCATGAGACGGCGGTTTTCTCGGCCCCTGGAGGTCCGAGGTCGTTCCCGCTGCACAGATTCATGCCCCAGGGCCTCCTGCAGATAATTCACTTTGGTTTATTGCGCTATCTCTAATCCCACCCGAGTTATCACCAGATATATATTGGATTTTTCCCTGACCCTGAGTGTCCGACCCCATGAGACTAGTTTTCTCGGCCCCTGGTGGTCCGAGGTCGTTCCCGCTGCACAGATTCATGCGCTAGGGCCTCCTACAGACAATGCACTTTGATTTATTGCGCTATCTCTAATAGCACCCGAGATATCACCAGATATATATTGGATTTTTCCCTGACCCTGAGTGTCCGGCCCCATGAGACGGTGGTTTTCTCGGCCCCCGGTGGTCCGAGTTTGTTCCCGCTGCACAGATTCATGCGCCCGGGCCTCCTGCAGATAATTCACTTTGATTTATTGCGCTATCTGTAATAGCACCCGAGAAAGCACCATATATATGCTGGATTTTTACATGACTTTGGGTGACGGACACCGAAAATCTGTTATTTTCTCGGCCCCTTGTGGTCCGAGGTCGTTCCCGCTGCACAGATTCATGCGCCAGGGCCTCCTGCAGATAATTCACTTTGGTTTATTGCGCTATCTGTAATAGCACCCGAGAAAGCACCATATATATGCTGGATTTTTACATGACTTTGGGTGACGGACACCGAAAATCTGTAAGTTTCTCGGCCCCTGAAGGGCCGAGGTCGTTCCGGCTTCACAGATTCATGCGCAAGGGCCTCCCACTGACAATGCACTTTGATTTTTTGCGCTATCTCTAATAGCACCCGAGATATCACCAGATATATACTTGATTTTTCCCTGCCCCTGAGTGTCCGGCCCCATGAGAAGGTGGTTTTCTCGGACCCTGGTGATCCGAGGTCGTTCCCGCAGTACAGATTCATTCGCCAGTGCCTCCTGCACATAATTCACTTTGGTTTATTGCGCTATCTCTAATAGCACCCGAGATATCATCAGATACATCCTGGATTTTTACATGACCTTGGGTGTCCGGCACCATGTGTCGGTGGTTTTCTCGGCCCCTGGTGGTCCGAGGTCGTTACCGCTGCACAAGTTCATGCGCCAGTGCCTCCTGCAGATAATTCACTTTGGTTTATTGCGCTATCTCTAATAGCACCCGAGATATCATCAGATACATCCTGGATTTTTACATGACCTTGGGTGTCCGGCACCATGTGTCGGTGGTTTTCTCGGCCCCTGGTGGTCCGAGGTCGATCCCGCTGCACACATTCATGCGCCAGGGCCTCCTGCAGACAATGCACTTTGGTTTATTGCGCTATCTCTTATAGCACCCGAGTTATCACCAGATATATATTGGATTTTTCCCTGACCCTGAGTGTCCGGCCCCATGAGACTAGTTTTCTCGGCCCCTGGTGGTCCGAGGTCGTTCCCGCTTCACAGATTCATGCGCCAGGGCCTCCTGCAGACAATGCACGTTGGATTATTGCGCTATCTCTAATAGCACCCGAGATATCACCAGATATATATTGGATTTTTCCCTGACCCTGACAGATCGATCCCATGAGACGGTGGTTTTCTCGGCCCCTGGTGGTCCGAGGTCGATCCCGCTGCACAGATTCATGCGCCAGGGCTTCCTACAGACAATGAACTTTGATTTATTGCGCTATCTGTAATGGCACCCGAGATATCACCCGATATATAATGGATTTTTCCCTGACCCTGAGTGTCCGACCCCATGAGACGGCGGTTTTCTCGGCCCCTGGTGGTCCGAGGTCGTTCCCGCTGCTCAGATTCATGCGCCAGGGCCTCCTGCAGATAATTCACTTTGGTTTATTGCGCTATCTCTTATAGCACCCGAGTTATCACCAGATATATATTGGATTTTTCCCTGACCCTGAGTGTCCGGCCCCATGAGACTAGTTTTCTCGGCCCCTGGTGGTCCGAGGTCGTTCCCGCTTCACAGATTCATGCGCCAGGGCCTCCTGCAGATAATTCACTTTGGTTTATTGCGCTATCTCTTATAGCACCCGAGATATCACCAGATATATATTGGATTTTTCCCTGACCCTGAGTGTCCGACCCCATGAGACGGTGGTTTTCTCGGCCCCTGGTGGTCCGAGTTTGTTCCCGCTGCACAGATTCATGCGCCCGGGCCTCCTGAAGACAATGCACATTGGTTTATTGCGCTATCTCTTATAGCACCCGAGATATCACCAGATATATATTGGATTTTTCCCTGACCCTGACAGTCCGGCCCCATGAGACGGTGATTTTCTCGGCCCCTGGTGGTCCGAGGTCGTTCCCGCTGCACAGATGCATGCGCCAGGGCCTCCTGCAGATAATTCACTTTGATTTATTGCGCTATCTGTAATAGCACCCGAGAAAGCACCATATATATGCTGGATTTTTACATGACTTTGGGTGACGGACACCGAAAATCTGTTATTTTCTCGGCCCCTTGTGGTCCGAGGTCGTTCCCGCTGCACAGATTCATGCGCCAGGGCCTCCTGCAGATAATTCACTTTGGTTTATTGCGCTATCTGTAATAACACCCGAGAAAGCACCATATATATGCTGGATTTTTACATGACTTTGGGTGACGGACACCGAAAATCTGTAAGTTTCTCGGCCCCTGAAGGGCCGAGGTCGTTCCTGCTTCACAGATTCATGCGCAAGGGCCTCCCACTGACAATGCACTTTGATTTTTTGCGCTATCTCTAATAGCACCCGAGATATCACCAGATATATACTTGATTTTTCCCTGACCCTGAGTGTCCGGCCCCATGAGACGGTGGTTTTCTCGGACCCTGGTGATCCGAGGTCGTTCCCGCTGCACAGATTCATTCGCCAGTGCCTCCTGCAGATAATTCACTTCGGTTTAGTGCGCTATCTGTAAGAGCATCCGAGATATCACCAGATATATTTTGAATTTTTCCTCGACCCTGAGTGTCCGGCCACATGTGTCGGTGGTTTTCTCGGCCCCTGGTGGTCCGATGTCGATCCCGCTGCACAGATTCATGCGCCAGGGCCTCCTACAGACAATGCACATTGATTTATTGCGCTATCTCTAATAGCACCCGAGATATCACCAGATATATATTGGATTTTTCCCTGACCCTGAGTGTCCGACTACATGAGACGGTGGTTTTCTCGTCCCCTGGTGGTCCGAGGCCGTTCCCGCTGCACACATTCATGCGCCAGGGCCTCCTACAGACAATGCACTTTGATTTATTGCGCTATTTGTAATAGCACCCCTGATATCACCAGATATATGCTGGATTTTTACATGACCTTGGGTGACGGATTCCGCATATCTGTAATTTTCTCGGCGCCTGGTGGTCCGAGGTCGTTCCTGCTGCACAGATTCATGCGCCATGGCATCCTGCAGATAATTCACTTTGGCTTATTGCGCTATCTCTAATAGCACCCGAGATATCACCAGATATATATTGGACTTCTTCCCGACCCAGAGTGTCCGGCCCCATGAGACTGTGGTTTTCTCGGCCCCTGGAGGTCCGAGGTCGTTCCTGCTGCACAGATTCATGCGCAAGGGCCTCCTACAGGCAATGCACTTTGATTTATCGCACTATCTCTAATAGCACCCGAGATATCAACAGATATATGCTGTAATTTTACATGACCTTGGGTGACGGATACCAAAAATCTGTAATTTTCTCGGCCCCTGGTTGTCCGAGGTCGTTCCTGCTGCTCAGATTAATACGCAACGGCCTCCTACGGACAATGCACTTTGATATATTGCGCTATCTCTAATAGCAACCCAGATATCACCAGATATATATTGGTTTTTACCCTGTCCCTTAGTACCCGGCCCCATGTGTCGGTGGTTTTCTCGGCCCCTGGTGGTCCGAGGTCGTTCCCGCTGCACAGATTCATGCGCCAGGGCCTCCTATAGACAATGCACTGTGGTTTATTGCGTCATCTCTAATAGCACCCGAGGTATCACAAGATATATATTGTATTTTTACCTGACCGTTAGTATCCGGCCCCATCAGTCGGTGGTTTTCTCGGCCCCTGGTGGTCCGAGGTCGGTCCCGCTGCACAGATTCATGCGCCATGGCATCCTGCAGATAATTCACTTTGGCTTATTGCGCTATCTCTAATAGCACCCGAGATATCACCAGATATATATTGGACTTCTTCCCGACCCAGAGTGTCCGGCCCCATGAGACTGTGGTTTTCTCGGCCCCTGGAGGTCCGAGGTCGTTCCTGCTGCACAGATTCATGCGCAAGGGCCTCCTACAGGCAATGCACTTTGATTTATCGCACTATCTCTAATAGCACCCGAGATATCAACAGATATATGCTGTAATTTTACATGACCTTGGGTGACGGATACCAAAAATCTGTAATTTTCTCGGCCCCTGGTTGTCCGAGGTCGTTCCTGCTGCTCAGATTAATACGCAAGGGCCTCCTACGGACAATGCACTTTGATATATTGCGCTATCTCTAATAGCAACCCAGATATCACCAGATATATATTGGTTTTTACCCTGTCCCTTAGTACCCGGCCCCATGTGTCGGTGGTTTTCTCGGCCCCTGGTGGTCCGAGGTCGTTCCCGCTGCACAGATTCATGCGCCAGGGCCTCCTATAGACAATGCACTGTGGTTTATTGCGTCATCTCTAATAGCACCCGAGGTATCACAAGATATATATTGTATTTTTACCTGACCGTTAGTATCCGGCCCCATCAGTCGGTGGTTTTCTCGGCCCCTGGTGGTCCGAGGTCGGTCCCGCTGCACAGATTCATGCGCCATGGCATCCTGCAGATAATTCACTTTGGCTTATTGCGCTATCTCTAATAGCACCCGAGATATCACCAGATATATATTGGACTTCTTCCCGACCCAGAGTGTCCGGCCCCATGAGACTGTGGTTTTCTCGGCCCCTGGAGGTCCGAGGTCGTTCCTGCTGCACAGATTCATGCGCAAGGGCCTCCTACAGGCAATGCACTTTGATTTATCGCACTATCTCTAATAGCACCCGAGATATCAACAGATATATGCTGTAATTTTACATGACCTTGGGTGACGGATACCAAAAATCTGTAATTTTCTCGGCCCCTGGTTGTCCGAGGTCGTTCCTGCTGCTCAGATTAATACGCAAGGGCCTCCTACGGACAATGCACTTTGATATATTGCGCTATCTCTAATAGCAACCCAGATATCACCAGATATATATTGGTTTTTACCCTGTCCCTTAGTACCCGGCCCCATGTGTCGGTGGTTTTCTCGGCCCCTGGTGGTCCGCGATCGTACCTGCTGCATAGATTCATGCGCAAGGTCCTCCTACAGACAATGCACTTTGATTTATTGCGCTATCTGTAATAGCACCCGAGAAAGCACCATATATATGCTGGATTTTTACATGACTTTGGGTGACGGATACCGAAAATCTGTAATTTTCTCGGCCCCTGGTGGTCCGAGGTCGTTCCCGCTGCGCAGATTCATGCGCCAGTGCCTCCTACCTGACGATGCACTTCGATTTATTGCGCTATCTGTAATTGCACCCGAGATATCACCAGATATATATCGGATTTTTCCCCGACCCTGAGTGTCCGGCCCAATGGGACGGTGGTTTTCTCGGGCCCTGGTGGTCCGAGGTCGTTCCCGCTGCACGGATTCATGGGACAGGGTCTCCTGCAGATAATTCACTTTGGTTTATTGCGCTATGTCTAATAGCACCCGAGATATCACCACACATATATTGGATTTTTCCCCGACCCTGAGTGCCCGGCCCAATGAGACGGTGGTTTTCTCGGCCCCTGGCGGTCCGAGGTCGTTGCCGCTGCACAGATTCATGCGCCAGGGCCTCCTACAGACAATGCACTTTGATTTATTGCGCTATCTGTAATAGCACCCGAGATATCACCAGATATGTATTGGATTTTCGCCTGACCCTGAGTGTCCGGCCCCATGAGACGGTGGTTTTCTCGGGCCCTGGTGGTCCGAGGTCGTTCCCGCTGCACAGATTCATTCGCCAGTGCCTCCTGCAGATAATTCACTTTGGTTTAGTGCGCTATCTGTAAGAGCATCCGAGATATCACCAGATATATTTTGAATTTTTCCTCGACCCTGAGTGTCCGGCCACATGTGTCTGTGGTTTTCTCGGCCCCTGGTGGTCCGATGTCGATCCCGCTGCACAGATTCATGCGCCAGGGCCTCCTACAGACAATGCACATTGATTTATTGCGCTATCTCTAATAGCACCCGAGATATCACCAGATATATATTGGATTTTTCCCTGACCCTGAGTGTCCGACTACATGAGACGGTGGTTTTCTCGTCCCCTGGTGGTCCGAGGCCGTTCCCGCTGCACACATTCATGCGCCAGGGCCTCCTACAGACAATGCACTTTGATTTATTGCGCTATTTGTAATAACACCCCTGATATCACCAGATATATGCTGGATTTTTACATGACCTTGGGTGACGGATTCCGAATATCTGTAATTTTCTCGGCGCCTGGTGGTCCGAGGTCGTTCCTGCTGCACAGATTCATGCGCCATGGCATCCTGCAGATAATTCACTTTGGCTTATTGCGCTATCTCTAATAGCACCCGAGATATCACCAGATATATATTGGACTTCTTCCCGACCCAGAGTGTCCGGCCCCATGAGACTGTGGTTTTCTCGGCCCCTGGAGGTCCGAGGTCGTTCCTGCTGCACAGATTCATGCGCAAGGGCCTCCTACAGGCAATGCACTTTGATTTATCGCACTATCTCTAATAGCACCCGAGATATCAACAGATATATGCTGTAATTTTACATGACCTTGGGTGACGGATACCAAAAATCTGTAATTTTCTCGGCCCCTGGTTGTCCGAGGTCGTTCCTGCTGCTCAGATTAATACGCAAGGGCCTCCTACGGACAATGCACTTTGATATATTGCGCTATCTCTAATAGCAACCCAGATATCACCAGATATATATTGGTTTTTACCCTGTCCCTTAGTACCCGGCCCCATGTGTCGGTGGTTTTCTCGGCCCCTGGTGGTCCGCGATCGTACCTGCTGCATAGATTCATGCGCAAGGTCCTCCTACAGACAATGCACTTTGGTTTATTGCGCTATCTGTAATAACACCCGAGAAAGCACCATATATATGCTGGATTTTTACATGACTTTGGGTGACGGACACCGAAAATCTGTAAGTTTCTCGGCCCCTGAAGGGCCGAGGTCGTTCCTGCTTCACAGATTCATGCGCAAGGGCCTCCCACTGACAAAGCACTTTGATTTATTGCGCTATCTCTAATAGCACCCGAGATATCACCAGATATATACTTGATTTTTCCCTGACCCTGATCGTCCGGCCCCATGAGACGGTGGTTTTCTCGGACCCTGGTGATCCGAGGTCGTTCCCGCTGCACAGATTCATTCGCCAGTGCCTCCTGCAGATAATTCACTTTGGTTTAGTGCGCTATCTGTAAGAGCATCCGAGATATCACCAGATATATTTTGAATTTTTCCTCGACCCTGAGTGTCCGGCCACATGTGTCGGTGGTTTTCTCGGCCCCTGGTGGTCCGATGTCGATCCCGCTGCACAGATTCATGCGCCAGGGCCTCCTACAGACAATGCACATTGATTTATTGCGCTATCTCTAATAGCACCCGAGATATCACCAGATATATATTGGATTTTTCCCTGACCCTGAGTGTCCGACTACATGAGACGGTGGTTTTCTCGTCCCCTGGTGGTCCGAGGCCGTTCCCGCTGCACACATTCATGCGCCAGGGCCTCCTACAGACAATGCACTTTGATTTATTGCGCTATTTGTAATAGCACCCCTGATATCACCAGATATATGCTGGATTTTTACATGGCCTTGGGTGACGGATTCCGAATATCTGTAATTTTCTCGGCACCTGGTGGTCCGAGGTCGTTCCTGCTGCACAGATTCATGCGCCAGGGCCTGCTACAGACAATGCACTTTGATTTATTTCGCTATCTGTAATAGCACCAAAGATATCGCCTGATATATATTGGATTTTTCGCTGACCCTGACAGTCCGGCCCCATGTGTCGATGGTTTTCTCGGTCCCTCGTGGTCTGAGGTCGATCCCCCTGATCAGATTCATGCGCCAGGGCTTCCTGGAGACAATTCACTTTGGTTTATTGCACTCTCTGTAAGAGCACCCGAGATTTCACCAGATATATATTGGATTTTCCCCTGACCCTGAGTGTCCGGCCCCATGAGACGGAGGTTTTCTCGGCCCCTGGTGGTCCGAGGTCGTACCCGCTGCACAGATTCATGCGCCAGGGCCTCCTACAGACAATGCACTTTGATTTATTGCGCTATCTGTAATAGCACCCTTGATATCACCAGATATATATTGGATTTTCCCCTGACACTGAGTGTCCGGCCCCATGAGACTGTGGTTTTCTCGGCCCCTGGTGGTCCGAGGTCGTTCCCGCTGCACAGATTCATGCGCCAGGGCCTCCTATAGACAATGCACTGTGGTTTATTGCGTCATCTCTAATAGCACCCGAGGTATCACAAGATATATATTGTATTTTTACCTGACCGTTAGTATCCGGCCCCATCAGTCGGTGGTTTTCTCGGCCCCTGGTGGTCCGAGGTCGGTCCCGCTGCACAGATTCATGCGCCATGGCATCCTGCAGATAATTCACTTTGGCTTATTGCGCTATCTCTAATAGCACCCGAGATATCACCAGATATATATTGGACTTCTTCCCGACCCAGAGTGTCCGGCCCCATGAGACTGTGGTTTTCTCGGCCCCTGAAGGGCCGAGGTCGTTCCTGCTTCACAGATTCATGCGCAAGGGCCTCCCACTGACAAAGCACTTTGATTTATTGCGCTATCTCTAATAGCACCCGAGATATCACCAGATATATACTTGATTTTTCCCTGACCCTGAGTGTCCGGCCCCATGAGACGGTGGTTTTCTCGGACCCTGGTGATCCGAGGTCGTTCTCCCTGCACAGATTCATTCGCCAGTGCCTCCTGCAGATAATTCACTTTGGTTTAGTGCGCTATCTGTAAGAGCATCCGAGATATCACCAGATATATTTTGAATTTTTCCTCGACCCTGAGTGTCCGGCCACATGTGTCGGTGGTTTTCTCGGCCCCTGGTGGTCCGATGTCGATCCCGCTGCACAGATTCATGCGCCAGGGCCTCCTACAGACAATGCACATTGATTTATTGCGCTATCTCTAATAGCACCCGAGATATCACCAGATATATATTGGATTTTTCCCTGACCCTGAGTGTCCGACTACATGAGACGGTGGTTTTCTCGTCCCCTGGTGGTCCGAGGCCGTTCCCGCTGCACACATTCATGCGCCAGGGCCTCCTACAGACAATGCACTTTGATTTATTGCGCTATTTGTAATAGCACCCCTGATATCACCAGATATATGCTGGATTTTTACATGACCTTGGGTGACGGATTCCGAATATCTGTAATTTTCTCGGCGCCTGGTGGTCCGAGGTCGTTCCTGCTGCACAGATTCATGCGCCAGGGCCTGCTACAGACAATGCACTTTGATTTATTTCGCTATCTGTAATAGCACCAAAGATATCGCCTGATATATATTGGATTTTTCGCTGACCCTGACAGTCCGGCCCCATGTGTCGATGGTTTTCTCGGTCCCTCGTGGTCTGAGGTCGATCCCCCTGATCAGATTCATGCGCCAGGGCTTCCTGGAGACAATTCACTTTGGTTTATTGCACTCTCTGTAAGAGCACCCGAGATTTCACCAGATATATATTGGATTTTCCCCTGACCCTGAGTGTCCGGCCCCATGAGACGGAGGTTTTCTCGGCCCCTGGTGGTCCGAGGTCGTACCCGCTGCACAGATTCATGCGCCAGGGCCTCCTACAGACAATGCACTTTGATTTAATGCGCTATCTGTAATAGCACCCTTGATATCACCAGATATATATTGGATTTTCCCCTGACACTGAGTGTCCGGCCCCATGAGACTGTGGTTTTCTCGGCCCCTGGTGGTCCGAGGTCGTTCCCGCTGCACAGATTCATGCGCCAGGGCCTGCTATAGACAATGCACTGTGGTTTATTGCGTCATCTCTAATAGCACCCGAGGTATCACAAGATATATATTGTATTTTTACCTGACCGTTAGTATCCGGCCCCATCAGTCGGTGGTTTTCTCGGCCCCTGGTGGTCCGAGGTCGGTCCCGCTGCACAGATTCATGCGCCATGGCATCCTGCAGATAATTCACTTTGGCTTATTGCGCTATCTCTAATAGCACCCGAGATATCACCAGATATATATTGGACTTCTTCCCGACCCAGAGTGTCCGGCCCCATGAGACTGTGGTTTTCTCGGCCCCTGGAGGTCCGAGGTCGTTCCTGCTGCACAGATTCATGCGCAAGGGCCTCCTACAGGCAATGCACTTTGATTTATCGCACTATCTCTAATAGCACCCGAGATATCAACAGATATATGCTGTAATTTTACATGACCTTGGGTGACGGATACCAAAAATCTGTAATTTTCTCGGCCCCTGGTTGTCCGAGGTCGTTCCTGCTGCTCAGATTAATACGCAAGGGCCTCCTACGGACAATGCACTTTGATATATTGCGCTATCTCTAATAGCAACCCAGATATCACCAGATATATATTGGTTTTTACCCTGTCCCTTAGTACCCGGCCCCATGTGTCGGTGGTTTTCTCGGCCCCTCGTGGTCCGCGATCGTACCTGCTGCATAGATTCATGCGCAAGGTCCTCCTACAGACAATGCACTTTGATTTATTGCGCTATCTGTAATAGCACCCGAGAAAGCACCATATATATGCTGGATTTTTACATGACTTTGGGTGACGGATACCGAAAATCTGTAATTTTCTCGGCCCCTGGTGGTCCGAGGTCGTTCCCGCTGCACAGATTCATGCGCCAGTGCCTCCTACCTGACGATGCACTTCGATTTATTGCGCTATCTGTAATTGCACCCGAGATATCACCAGATATATATCGGATTTTTCCCCGACCCTGAGTGTCCGGCCCAATGGGACGGTGGTTTTCTCGGGCCCTGGTGGTCCGAGGTCGTTCCCGCTGCACGGATTCATGGGACAGGGTCTCCTGCAGATAATTCACTTTGGTTTATTGCGCTATGTCTAATAGCACCCGAGATATCACCACACATATATTGGATTTTTCCCCGACCCTGAGTGCCCGGCCCAATGAGACTGTGGTTTTCTCGGCCCCTGGCGGTCCGAGGTCGTTGCCGCTGCACAGATTCATGCGCCAGGGCCTCCTACAGACAATGCACTTTGATTTATTGTGCTATCTGTAATAGCACCCGAGATATCACCAGATATGTATTGGATTTTCCCCTGACCCTGAGTGTCCGGCCCCATGAGACGGTGGTTTTCTCGGGCCCTGGTGGTCCGAGGTCGTTCCCGCTGCACAGATTCATGCGCCAGGGCCTCCTGCAGATAATTCACTCTGTTTTATTGCGCTATCTCTAATAGCACCCGAAATATCACCAGATATATATTGGATTTTTCCTTGACCCTGACAGTCCGGCCCCATGTGTCGATGGTTTTCTCGGACCCTCGTGGTCCGATGTCGATCCCGCTGCACAGATTCATGCGCCACCGCCCCCTGCATATAATTCACTTTGGTTTAGTGCGCTATCTGTAATAGCACCCGAGATATCACCATATATATATTGGATTTTCCCCTGACGTTGAGGGTCCGGCCCCATGAGACGGTGGTTTTCTGGACCCCTGGGGGTCCGAGGTCGTTCCCGCTGCACAGATTCATGCGCCAGGGCCTCCTTCAGACAATGCACTTTGGTTTATTGCGCTATCGCTAATAGCACCCGAGATATCACCAGATCTATATTGGATTTTTCCCTGACCCTGACAGTCCGGCCACATGAGACAGTGATTTTCTCGTCCCCGGGTGGTCCGTGGTCGATCCCGCTGCACAGATTCATGCGCCAGGGCCTCCTATAGATAATTCACTTTGGTTTATTGCGCTATCTCTAATAGCACCCGAGATATAACCAGATATATATTGGATTTTTCCCTGACCCTGACAGTCCGGCCCCATGTGTGGGTGGTTTTATCGGCCCCTGGTGGTCCGAGGTCGTTCCCGCTGCACAGATTCAAGCGCCAGGGCCTCCTGCAGATAATTCACTTTGGTTTATTGCGCTATCTCTTATAGCACCCGAGATATCACCAGATATATTGTTGCGATACATCGAATTAACGAGGTTGCGATGTATCGAACTCGTCCCTCTAGCACGCACGGCTGAACCAACCCTTAGGATCTGAAGGGAGTTGAAATAAACTGGTCGCTAAGGAGTTGGTCAGAGTAAACGAAGACAAACGAGTAGTCTTTGAGCGAACGTTGACGAGAATAGACGTGTTGAGCTATAGACTACATTCTGTAATATTTGTATGAAATTGTAAATATTAGTGTAAATAAGAACATTGTAAATAAACATGTCGCGGGCGAGCACCCCAGGACCCGCCCAGCGCAACACTGGTGTCAGAAGTGGGATACGCAGCCGCGCGAGTCCCACGGAAGATGTTCCTTCGTCATTGGAGAATATGTTTGAAGCTCTCCAACGAAGTTTAAGCGAACAACTTAACAACCAACAGCGATCCTTCGCAGATCAGATGGAGAAATGGCGGGTCCTATCTGAAGAGAGGGAAGCTTCTTGTAGGACGGCCCTAGTAGCCCGTGAAGCCGCCTTAGAAGGAAGGATCGCAGCGATGGAAGCGAACCAACAGGTTATCACTTCCAATTTAGAGACTTTAGCACAGAGGATCATAACGGTGACCTCGTCTGTAAGTCGCGACTCCGTAACGGCTGACCCGTTCGGACTCGCGGCTCCGTCTCAGCCAGCTCTGCAGTCGACTCCTCCTGTCGAAGGCAACAACGGGCCTCGCGGCATACCGGATCTGGGATATGTCGTGAGACCACCCGTTTTCGATGGAAGAAATGGGTGGAATGAGTACCACCTTCAATTTGAGGCTGTGGCTGCAGCGAACAGGTGGGATGAACCAAGGAAGGCGTTGGCCTTGGTTTCATCGCTGGAGGGTTCGGCTCGTAGTGTACTCACTTCCCTTCCCGCTGGTAGTTTACAGAATTACACCGCGATCGTTTCGGCACTGGAGTTCCGTTATGGAACGAAAAATTTAACGAATTTAAATTTCGTTTTATTCCAAAATTACAAACAGCGGAAAGGAGAGTCCATTTCCGATTTGGCCAGGGAGATAGAAGGGTTGGCGCAGGCCGCCTTTTGTGAATGCCCTGCCGAGATCAGGGACAAACTGGCGGCCTCCCAGTTCGTGTCAGCTCTGGCCAATGAAGACATGAAAAGAGCGTTAAGACTCGGCGGGTTTGCATCTCTCAGGGCTGCCGTTATTCGTGCCCTGGAGATCGAAGCCGTCGAGAGCACTTCAGAGGTCACCGCTGATGAAGTGCGGGTACTAAAATCTGTGCCCCGTGTTTTTGAGTGCAATGCGGCTCGAGAAGGTACCTCGCAGGATGATCGACCGGACATGACGTACAGAAGTCGGACCAGGTGGCAAGGTTCCTCGAAGAGGCCCGAGAAGCAGAAGGAGTGCTGGGTCTGCGGGAAAAGCGGACACTTTCAACGGGATTGTCGGATGGGAAAAACAGAGAAACCGAAGAAGGGAAACGGGAAAAGGTCGGAGTAATGGGGGAGCCTCCGACTTCAAGTTCTCCTACCCCCGTCGTCCGAAGAGTGAACCCTCAGGAGAAGATGAGCATCGAGGGATTCATCAATGGAAGAAAATGCAAGATCATCATTGATACCGGATCCTATGTAAATCTGTTATCAGCAAACAAGTTCGGTCCCAGGGAAACACTTAACGCGGCGGGTGTAGGAAGCGTGAGAGTCTTCTCGGTTTCGGGAGAAAATCTGAAAATTTTCGGAAAAGAGCGATTCCCTCTGAAAATTGGAAACTTCCAGACGGAAGAAGAATTTTTACTTATACACATGAAAGAAGAATGCATTTTGGGAAGCAACTTCCTCCAAAAGCATGCGAGTAAAATTGACTTCGCCTCGGGTACGCTATCTATTAATGGAGAGGAGCTGTTCCTGCAAGAAAAATCACAAGAGGAGGCGGTCGTACCTGTACATCTGCAGGACTTGTACTCCCGTTGTTCCGGACAACTTACTGAAGAAGAAAGGAAGAGGTTTCGCCGACTATTACAAGAATTTCAAGACGTTTTTGCCGAAAACCCCGAGCAAGTGGGAAAGTGTGAGGTCGTGCGGCACAGGATCAACACGGGAGATCACGCTCCGATCAAGCAGGCACCACGACGTTTACCGTTCTGTCGCCGTGCCGAAGTTGACGAATTATTGGCGAAGATGCAGAAGCAAGGGGTGATAGAAGAGTCGAAAAGCCCCTGGTCTTCGCCAATTGTCCTTGTAAAGAAAAAGGATGGAAGTACCCGTTTTTGTGTCGATTACCGCCGACTTAATGAAATTACCAAGAAGGACTCCTATCCGCTGCCCAGGATAGAAGACACCTTGGACGCCCTTTCTGGATCTTCTTGGTTCTCAACAATTGATCTCCAAAGTGGATATTGGCAGATTCCTGTCGATAAAAGGGATCGTGAGAAGACCGCATTTTGCACAGGCTCTGGATTGTGGCAATTCAAAGTGATGCCATTTGGACTGTGTAATGCTCCAGCTACCTTCGAAAGACTCATGGAAACTGTTCTCGCTGATCTGACTTGGAAGATTTGTCTAGTGTACTTGGACGATATAATTGTCTATGGACGAACCTTCGAAGAGGAAGTACAACGCTTAAAAGAGGTGTTCACCCGCCTGCGCGAAGTAAAGCTTTTGATGAACCCGAAGAAATGTAGCTTCTTCCGCAACGAAGTGGCATACCTGGGACATGTCGTATCCAGTCAAGGAGTTAAAACGGATCCGGAGAAGATTTCTGCGGTACGTGAATGGCCGATTCCCAAGAACAAGACTGAACTACGAAGCTTTCTTGGACTCTGCACGTACTACAGAAAATTCGTGCAGGGCTTTTCGCGTATCGCACGACCGCTACACCGACTGACGGAAGAGAAGATGGACTTCGTATGGACGGAAGAGTGTCAAGAGGCGTTCGAAGCGCTGAAGAGGACATTAGAAGAGACACCTGTTTTGGCGTACCCTTGGAAGGACGCGGACTTCGTTCTGGATACCGATGCCTCGAATTTTGCCATCGGAGCAGTCCTGTCACAAATACAAAACGGAGAGGAGAGGGTCATCGCGTATTTCTCCAAGACGCTGGGGAAAGCAGAGAGAAATTATTGTGTGACCCGAAAGGAACTCTTGGCCATAGTCAAGTCCATAGAGCATTTCCATCACTATCTTTATGGACGAAAATTTCTTATCCGCACAGATCATGCAGCTCTGACCTGGCTCCTGAATTTCAAGAATCCAGAAGGTCAAACGGCGCGTTGGATCGAACGATTACAGGAGTACCAATTTGAAATTAAATACAGAGCAGGAAATATACATGGAAATGCGGATAGCCTTTCAAGAAGACCATGTGGGGAACAGTGTAAGCGTTGCTCCCGTTTGGAAGAAAAAGAGAGTGCAAACGAACACTGTCTCCTCAGGACCACATATAGAAACGAGCAGTTAGACGAGTGGAGAAAAGCTCAAGAGGAAGACGATGAAATTGGCTTGGTATTCTTGAAGAAACAAGAAGGAACGAAACCAAGCTGGCCGGAACTTTCGTCTTCCTCGCCGGAAACGAAATACTTGTGGGCAATTTGGGATTCCCTGGAAATCAAGGAAGGTCTCTTGTGCAGGAAATGGGAATCTGCCGATGGGAAACAAGTTTCTTGGCTTCTGGTTGTGCCGAAGAGCAAGATTGAAGAGGTTTTGAAGCAATGTCACGACGCACCATCAGGTGGCCATTTTGGAATCAAGAAGACGCTGGCCAAAGTTCGTCAGAGATTCTTCTGGTTGGATCACCGGAAAGCCGTCGACGAGTGGTGTCGACGATGTTATACTTGTTCGGCGAAGAAGGGCCCCAAAGAGAGGGGAATAGGGGCCATGAAGGTTTACAATGTCGGGGCACCATTTGAGAGGATCGCGCTCGACATTGTGGGTCCCTTGCCCAGGTCTTCGGCCGGAAACAGGTACGCGCTGGTTGTGGTAGATTATTTTTCGAAGTGGCCGGAGGTGATTGCGCTACCAAACCAGCAGGCGACAACGATTGCAAGAGCGTTGTTGGAACAGGTGATCAGCCGGTATGGAGTGCCGCTAGAGTTGCACTCTGATCAGGGTCGGAGTTTCGAATCTTCCATCTTCAAGGAACTGATGAAGATGCTGGGGATAAAGAAGACGAGGACAACTCCCTTACACCCTCAGTCGGATGGACTCGTAGAGCGGATGATTAGAACTTTGCTGCAGTATCTGTCCCAGTTTGTTTCAGAACATCAGAAAGATTGGGACGAATGGATTCCAACGTTTCTTCTTGCATACCGGACCTCCAGACATGAAACCACAGGATTGACTCCATCTATGGTTTTCATGGGCAGAGAGCTGCGTCTTCCGTTAGACCTGTTGAGAGGGACTTCACCAAGTGCTTTAACGGATGAGAAGACGTACGTCGAAGAATACCGAGCAAGACTTGCTGAAACTCACAACTTTGTACGAGAGAGGTTGCGGATATGTAGCAACAAAGCAAAATCATGGTACGATTCCCGTGCACGGCCGATCTCATTTGCCCAAGGAGAGAAGGTCTGGTTGTACAATCCGAAAAGAACAAAAGGGAAATGTCCCAAGTTGCAATTTGACTGGGAAGGACCATACGAGGTTGTTCAACGATTGAATGACCTAATCTATAGGATTGTCCGTTCCCCTAGAAAGAAACTGCGGATTGTACATGTCAATCGGCTTGCTCGCTTCGATTCAAGAACAACGAATTTGAAGAAATCAAAGGACAATGATCGACATTCTTCGCCCAAGAAGAGGACTTGTCGTCGCTGAAAACTAGGGAAAGAATTTTCCTTCTGGCAGCGGAGGCTTTCCTTCGTTTGCGGCCGAACCGGCCAAGGTTGGTATGAGGAAGTGACATTCTCTTAGGAGGGTGTCCCCTCATCTTCTGAGGCTGCATTTCAATAGCGGCGTGCAGCGCCAGGAGTCGGTTCGCGAAAGAGTGGTGTTCGGGAGCCCCAAATAAAGGGTTCAGGAGAAGGTTTCCTTGGGGGAACATCCGAGGGAAGGTTTCTCGACGGCTAGGGGAAATTCACCCGAGAAGCCTGGAGGAAAGAAGACTATAAATACAAGAAAGAAGGACTCAATGTGGAAGGGCGAGGAATGAGTGATCCAGGATTACCCGGAGAAGAATTCTTCGGAGGATCGAGTACCGGCGTCTTGCTCAGGGTTTTTGGTGGTTTTCCCCTGAGACGGAGGACGAATGTCAGGACGTTACTGTCTGAGAGACCACCTAGGTAAAGGAATTAATTTGGTTTTACCTACTCTTCAGGCAGAGGTACCACGTGGTTGCAGGCCGGCTTCACTGACAGAAGGAAGCGACAGAGGTTAGCGTTATCGGACTGAAGACGTCCACAGTCGTCGGACTGAAATTGCCGACAGTGAAGTTTGACGCGGTCGGGACGACCGCTCAACGAAGGAGGAGGGCAATGTTGCGATACATCGAATTAACGAGGTTGCGATGTATCGAACTCGTCCCTCTAGCACGCACGGCTGAACCAACCCTTAGGATCTGAAGGGAGTTGAAATAAACTGGTCGCTAAGGAGTTGGTCAGAGTAAACGAAGACAAACGAGTAGTCTTTGAGCGAACGTTGACGAGAATAGACGTGTTGAGCTATAGACTACATTCTGTAATATTTGTATGAAATTGTAAATATTAGTGTAAATAAGAACATTGTAAATAAACATGTCGCGGGCGAGCACCCCAGGACCCGCCCAGCGCAACAATATATTGGATTTTTCCCTGACCCTGAGTGTCCGACCCCATGAGACGGTGGTTTTCTCGGCCCCTGGTGGTCCGAGGTCGTTCCCGCTGCACAGATTCATGCGCCAGAACCTCCTGCAGATAATGCACTTTGGTTTGTTGCGCTATCTCTAATAGCACCCGAGTTATCACCAGATATATATTGGATTTTTCCCTGACCCTGAGTGTGCGGCCCCATGAGACTGTGGTTTTCTCGGCCCCTGGTGGTCTGAGGTCGTTCCCGCTGCACAGATTCATGCGCCAGGGCCTCCTGCAGACAATACACTTTTGTTCATTGCGCTATCTGTAATAGCACCCGAGATATCACCAGATATATATTGAGCTTTTCCCTGACCCTGAGTGCCCGGCACCATGAGACGGTCGTTGTCTCTGCCCCTGGTGGTCCGAGGTCGTTCCCGCTGCACAGATTCATGCGCCAGGGCCTCTGGCAGGAAATTCACTTTGGATTATTGCGCTATCTCTAATAGCACCCGAGATATCACCAGATATATGCTGGATTTTTACATGACCTTGCGTGACGCATACCGAAAATCTGTAGTTTTCTTGCCCCCTGGTGGTCCGAGGTCGTTCCCGCTGCACAGATTCATGCGCCAGGGCCTCCTGCAGATAATTCACTTTGGTTTATTGCGCTATCTGTAATAGCACCCGAGATATAACCAGATATATATTGGATTTTTCCCTGACCCTGAGTGTCCGGCCCCATGACACGGTGGTTTTCTCGGCCCCCGGTGGTCCGAGGTCATTCCCGCTGCTCAGATTCAGGCGCCAGGGCATCCTGCACATAATTCTCTTTGGTTTATTGCGCTATCTCTAATTTCACCCGAGATATCACCAGATATATATTGGATTTTTCCCTGACCCTGAGTGTCCGGCCCCATGTGTCGGTGGTTTTCTCGGCCCCTGGTGGTCCGAGGTCGTTCTCGCTGCACAGATTCATGCGCCAGGGCTTCCTGCACACAATGCACTTTGATTTATTGCGCTACCTGTAATAGCACCCGAGATATCACCAGATATATATTGGTGCTTCCCCTGACCCTGACAGTCCGGCCACACGAGACGGTGATTTTCTCGGCCCCTGGTGGTCCGAGGTCGTTCCCGCTGCACAGAATCATGCGCCAGGGCTTCCTGCAGACGATGCACTTTGATTTATTGCGCTATCTCTAATAGCACCCGAGTTATCACCAGATATATATTGGATTTTTCACTGACCCTGACAGTTCGGCCCCATGAGACGGTGATTTTCTCGGCCCCTGGTGGTCCGAGGTCGTTGCCGCTGCACAGATTCAGGCGCCAGGGCCTGCTGCAGATAATTCACTTTGGTTTAGTGCGCTATCTGTAAGAGCACCCGAAATATCACCAGATATATATTGAATTTTTCAACCGACCCTGAGTGTCCGGCCCCATGAGACGGTGGTTTTCTCGGCCCCTGGTGGTCCGAGGTCGTTCCTGCTGCACAGATTCATTCGCCAGGGCCTCCCGCAGACAAAGCACTTTGATTTATCGCGCTATCTCTAATAGCACCCGAGATATCACCAGATATATAATGGATTTTTCCCTGACCCTGACAGTCCGGCCCCATGTGTCGGTGGTTTTGTCGGCCCCTGGTGATCCGAGGTCGTTCCCGCTGCACAGATTCTTGCGCCAGGGCCTCCTGCAGACAATTCACTTCGGTTTATTGCGCTATCTCAAATAGCACCCGAGATATCACCAGATATATATTGGATTTTTCCCTGACCCTGAGTGTCCGGCTCCATGTGTCGGTGGTTTTCTCGGCCCCTGCAGGTCCGAGGTCCTTGCCGCTGCACAGATTCATGCGCCAGGGCCTCCTACAGCCAATGCACTTTGGTTTATTGCGCTATCACTAATAGCACCCGAGATATCACCAGATATATATTGGATTTTCCCCTGACCCCGAGAGTCCGGTCCCATGAGACTGTGGTTTTCTCGGCCCCTGGTGGTCCGAGGTCGTTCCCGCTGCACAGATTCATGCGCCAGGGCCTCCTACAGACAATGCACTTTGATTTATTGCGCTATCTCTAATAGCACCCGAGATATCACCAGATATATGCTGGATTTTTACATGAGATTGGGTGACGGATACCGAAAATCTGTAATTTTCACGGCCCCTGGTGGTCCGATGTCGTTCCCACTACACAGATTCATGCGCCTGGGACTCCTGCAGATAATTCACTTTGGTTTATTGCGCTATCTCTAACAGCACCCGAGATATCACCAGATATATATTGGATTTTTCCCTGGCCCTGAGTGTCCGGCGCCATGACACGGTGGTTTTCTCGGCCCCTGGTCGTCCGAGGTCGTTCCCGCTGCACAGATTCATGCGCCAGGGCCTCCTGCAGATAATTCACTCTGATTTATTGCGCTATCTGTAATAGCACGCGAGATATCGCCAGATATATATTGGATTTTCCCCTGACCCTGAGTGTCCGGCCCCATGAGACTGTGAGTTTCTCGGCCCCTGGTGGTCCGAGGTCGTTCCTGCTGCACAGATTCATTCGCCAGGGCCTCCCGCAGACAAAGCACTTTGATTTATCGCGCTATCTCTAAAAGCACCCGAGATATCACCAGATATATGCTGGATTTTTACATGAGATTGGGTGACGGATACCGAAAATCTGTAATTTTCACGGCCCCTGGTGGTCCGATGTCGTTCCCACTACACAGATTCATGCGCCTGGGACTCCTGCAGATAATTCACTTTGGTTTATTGCGCTATCTCTAACAGCACCCGAGATATCACCAGATATATATTGGATTTTTCCCTGGCCCTGAGTGTCCGGCGCCATGACACGGTGGTTTTCTCGGCCCCTGGTCGTCCGAGGTCGTTCCCGCTGCACAGATTCATGCGCCAGGGCCTCCTGCAGATAATTCACTCTGATTTATTGCGCTATCTGTAATAGCACGCGAGATATCGCCAGATATATATTGGATTTTCCCCTGACCCTGAGTGTCCGGCCCCATGAGACTGTGAGTTTCTCGGCCCCTGGTGGTCCGAGGTCGTTCCTGCTGCACAGATTCATTCGCCAGGGCCTCCCGCAGACAAAGCACTTTGATTTATCGCGCTATCTCTAAAAGCACCCGAGATATCACCAGATATATATTGGATTTTCCCCTGACGCTGAGTGTCCGGCCCCATGAGATGGCGGTTTTCTCGGCCCCTGGTGATCCGAGGTCGTACCCGCTGCACAGATTCATTCGCCAGTGCCTCCTACAGACAATGCACTTTGATTTATTGCGCTATCTGTAATAGCACCCGAGATATCACCAGATATATGCTGGATTTTTACATGACCTTGGGTGACGGATTCCGAATATCTGTAATTTTCTCGGCCCCTGGTGGTCCGGGGTCGTTCCTGCTGCACAGATTCATGTGTCAGGGCCTCCTACAGACAATGCACTTTGTTTTATTGCGCTATCTCTAATAGCACCCGAGATATCACCAGATATATGCTGGATTTTTACATGACCTTGGGTGACGGATGCAGAATATCTGTTATTTTCTCGGCCCCTGGTGGTCCGAGGTCGTTCCTGCTGCACAGATTCATTCGCCAGGGCCTCCCGCAGACAAAGCATTTGTATTTATCGCGCTATCTCTAATAGCACCCGAGATATCACCAGATATATAATGGATTTTTCCCTGACCCTGACAGTCCGGCCCCATGTGTCGGTGGTTTTGTCGGCCCCTGGTGATCCGAGGTCGTTCCCGCTGCACAGATTCTTGCGCCAGGGCCTCCTGCAGACAATTCACTTCGGTTTATTGCGCTATCTCTAATAGCACCCGAGATATCACCAGATATATATTGGATTTTCCCCTGACCCCGAGAGTCCGGTCCCATGAGACTGTGGTTTTCTCGGCCCCTGGTGGTCCGAAGTCGTTCCCGCTGCACAGATTCATTCGCCAGTGCCTCCTACAGACAATGCACTTTGATTTATTGCGCTATCTGTAATAGCACCCGAGATATCACCAGATATATTCTGGATTTTTACATGACATTTGGTAACGGATACCGAAAATCTGTAATTTTCTCGGCCCCTGGTGGTCCGAGGTCGTTCCCGCTGCACAGATTCATGCGCCAGGGCCTCCTGCAGATAATTCACTCTGATTTATTGCGCTATCTGTAATAGCACGCGAGATATCGCCAGATATATATTGGATTTTCCCCTGACCCTGAGTGTCCGGCCCCATGAGACTGTGAGTTTCTCGGCCCCTGGTGGTCCGAGGTCGTTCCTGCTGCACAGATTCATGCGCATGGGCCTCCTGCAGATAATTCACATTGGTTTATTCCGCTATCTCTAATAGCACCCGAGATATCACCAGATATATATTTGATTTTTCCCTGACCCTGAGTGTCCGGCCCGATGAGACGGTGGTTTTCTCGGCCCCTGGTGGTCCGAGGTCGTTCCCGCTGCACAGATTCATGCGCCAGGGCCTCCTACAGACAATGCACTTTGATTTATTGCGCTATCTGTAATAGTACCCGAGAAAGCACCATATATATGCTGGGTTTTTACATGACTTTGGGTGACGGATACCGAAAATCTGTAATTTTCTCGGCCCCTGGAGATCCAAGGTCGTTCCTGCTTCACAGATTCATGCGCCAGTGCTTCCTGCAGACAATGCACTTTGATTTATCGCGCTATCTGTAATAGAACCCGAGATATCACCAGATATATTCTGGATTTTTACATGACATTGGTTAACGGATACCGAAAATCTGTAATTTTCTCGGCCCCTGGTGGTCCGATGTCGTTCCTGCTCCTCAGGTTCATGCGCAAGGGCCTCCTACGGACAATGCACTTTGATTTATTGCGCTATCAGGTAATAGCACCCGCGATATCACCAGATATATACTGGATTTTTCTCTGACCCTGTGTGTCCGGCCCCATTTGCCGGTGGGTTTCTCGGCCCCTGGTGGTCCGAGGTAGTTCCCGCTGCACAGATGCATGCGCCAGGGCCTCCTGCAGATAATTCACTTTGATTTATCGCGCTATCTGTAATAGCACCCGCGAAAGCACCATATATATGCTGGATTTTTACATGACATTGGGTAACGGATACCGAAAATCTGTAATTTTCTCGGCCCCTGGTGGTCCGATGTCGTTCCTGCTGCACAGATTCATGCGCAAGGGCCTCCTACGGTCAATGCACTTTGATTTATTGCGCTATCAGGTAATAGCACCCGCGATATCACCAGATATATACTGGATTTTTCTCTGACCCTGTGTGTCCGGCCCCATTTGTCGGTGGTTTTCTCGGCCCCTGGTGGTGCGAGGTCGTTCCTGCTGCACAGGTCCATGCGCAAGGGCCTCCTGCAGACAATGCACTTTGGTTTATTGCGCTATCTCTAATAGCTCCCGAGATATCACCAGATATATATTTAATTTTTCCCTGACCCTGAGTGTCCGGCCCCATGAGACGGTGGTTTTCTCGGCCCCTGGTGGTCCGAGGTAGTTCCCGCTGCTCAGATTCATGCGCCAGGGACTCCTACAGACAACGCACTTTGATTTATCGCGCTATCTGTAATAGCACCCGGGAAAGCACCATATATATGCTGGATATTTACATGACTTTGGGTGACGGACACCGAAAATCTGTAAGTTTCACGGGCCCTGGAGGGCCGAGGTCGTTCCCGCTGCAAAGATTCATGCGCCAGGGCCTCCTACAGACAATGCACATTGTTTTATTGCGCTATCTCTAATAGCACCCGAGATATCACCAGATATATGTTGCATTTTTACATGACTTTGGGTGACGGATACCGAAAATGTGTAATTTTCTCGGCCCCTGGTGGTCCGATGTCGTTCCTGCTGCACAGATGCATGCGCCAGGGCCTCCTGCAGATAATTCACTTTGGTTTATGCGCTATCTCTAATAGCTCCCGAGATATCACCAGATATATATTGGATTTTCCCCTGACCCTGAGTGTCCGGCCCCATAAGGCGGTGGTTTTCTCGGACCCTGGTGGTCCGATGTCGTTCCCACTGCTCAGATGCATGCGCCAGGGCCTCCTGCAGATAATTCACTTTGATTTATCGCGCTATCTGTAATAGCACCCGGGAAAGCACCATAATTATGCTGTATATTTACATGACTTTGGGTGACGGACACCGAAAATCTGTAAGTTTCTCGGGCCCTGGAGGGCCGAGGTCGTTCCCGCTGCTCAGATTCATGCGCAAGGGCCTCCTGCAGACAATGCACTTTGATTTATCGCTCTATCTGTAATAGCACCCGAGATATCACCAGATATATATTGGATTTTTCACTGACCCTGAGTGTCCGGCCCCATGAGACGGTGGTTTTCTCGGCCCCTGGTGGTCCGAGGTCGTTCCCGCCGCACAGATTCATGCGCCAGGGCCTCCTACAGACAATGCACTTTGGTTTGTTGCGCTATCTGTAATAGCACCCGAGCTATCACCAGATATATATTGGACTTTTCCCTGACCGTCAGTGCCCAGCCCCATGTGTCGGCGGTTTTCTCAGCTCCTGGTGCTCCGAGGTCGTTACCGCTGCACAGATTCATGCGCCAGGGTCTCCTACAGACAATGCACTTTGGTTTATTGTGCTATCTGTAATAGCACCCGAGACATCACCAGATATATGCTGGATTTTTACATGACCTTGGGTGACGGATGCCCAATATCTGTTATTTTCTCGGCCCCTGGTGGTCCGAGGTCGTTCCTACTGCACAGATTCATTCGACAGGGCCCCCCGCGGACAAAGCACTTTGATTTATCGCGCTATCTCTAATAGCACCCGAGATATCACCAGATATATATTGGATTTTCCCCTGACCCTGAGTGTCCGGCCCCATGAGATGGCGGTTTTCTCGGCCCCTGGTGATCTGAGGTCGTACCCGCTGCACAGATTCATGCGCCAGGGCCTCCTACAGACAATGCACTTTGGTTTATTGCGCTATCTGTAATAGTACCCGAGATATCACCAGATATATGCTGGATTTTTACATGACCTTGGGTGACGGATTCCGAATATCTGTAATTTTCTCGGCCCCTGGTGGTCCGAGGTCGTTCCTGCTGCACAGATTCATGTGCCAGGGCCTCCTACAGACAATGCACTTTGGTTTATTGCGCTATCTCTATTAGCACCCGAGATATCACCAGATATATGCTGGATTTTTACATGACCTTGGGTGACGGATGCCGAATATCTGTTATTTTCTCGGCCCCTGGTGGTCCGAGGTCGTTCCTGCTGCACAGATTCATGTGCCAGGGCCTCCTACAGACAATGCACTTTGATTTATTGCGCTATCTCTAATAGCACTCTAGATATCACCAGATATATATTGGATTTTTCCCTGACCATGACAGTTCGGCCCCATGAGACGGTGATTTTCTCGGCGCCTGGTGGTCCGAGGTCCTTCCTGCTGCACAGACTCATTCGCCAGGGCCTCCCGCAGACAAAGCACTTTGATTTATCGCGCTATCTCTAATTGCACCCGAGATATCACCAGATATATATTTTATTTTCCCCTGACCCTGAGTGTCCGGACCCATGAGATGGCGGTTTTCTCGGCCCCTGGTGATCCGAGGTCGTATCCGCTGCACAGATTAATGCGCCAGGGCCTCCTACAGGCAATGCACTTTGACATATCGCGCTATCTTTAATGGCACCCGAGATATCATCAGATACATCCGGGATTTTTACATGACCTTGGGTGTCCGGCACCATGTGTCGGTGGTTTTCTCGGCCCCTGGTGGTCCGAGGTCGTTCCCGCTGCACAGATTCATGCGCCAGGACCTCCTGCAGACTATACACTTTGATTTATGGCGCTATCTCTAATAGCACCCGAGATATCACCAGATATATATTTGATTTTTCCCTGACCCTGAGTGTCCGGCCCCATGAGACGGTGGTTTTCTCGGCCCCTGGTGGTCCGAGGTAGTTCCCGCTGCACAGATGCATGCGCCAGGGCCTCCTGCAGATAATTCACTTTGATTTATCGCGCTATCTGTAATAGCACCCGCGAAAGCACCATATATATGCTGGATTTTTACATGACATTGGGTAACGGATACCGAAAATCTGTAATTTTCTCGGCCCCTGGTGGTCCGATGTCGTTCCTGCTGCACAGATTCATGCGCAAGGGCCTCTTACGGTCAATGCACTTTGATTTATTGCGCTATCAGGTAATAGCACCCGCGATATCACCAGATATATACGGGATTTTTCTCTGACCCTGTGTGTCCGGCCCCATTTGTCGGTGGTTTTCTCGGCCCCTGTTGTTGCGAGGTCGTTCCTGCTGCACAGGTCCATGCGCAAGGGCCTCCTGCAGACAATGCACTTTGGTTTATTGCGCTATCTCTAATAGCTCCCGAGAAATCACCAGATATATATTGGATATTCCCCTGACCCTGAGTGTCCGGCCCCATGAGACGGTGGTTTTCTTGGGCCCTGGTGGTCCGTGGTCGTTCCCGCTGCTCAGATTCATGCGCCAGGGACTCCTACAGACAACGCACTTTGATTTATTGCGCTATCTGTAATAGCACCCGAGAAAGCACAATATATATGCTGGGTTTTTACATGACTTGGGGTGACGGATACCGAAAATCTGTAATTTTCTCGGCCCCTGGAGATCCAAGGTCGTTCCTGCTTCACAGATTCATGCGCCAGTGCTTCCTGCAGACAATGCACTTTGATTTATCGCGCTATCTGTAATCGAACCCGAGATATCACCAGATATATTCTGGATTTTTACATGACATTGTGTAACGGATACCGAAAATCTGTAATTTTTTCGGCCCCTGGTGGTCCGATTTCGTTCCTGCTGCACAGATTCATGCGCCAGGGCCTCCTACAGACAATGCACTTTGATTTATTGCGCGATCTGTAATAGCACCCGAGATATCACCAGATATATGCTGGATTTTTACATGACTTTGTTTGACGGATTCCGAAAATCTGTAATTTCCTCGGCCCCTGGTGGTCCCATGTCGTTCCTGCTGCACAGATTCATGCGCAAGGGCCTCCTACGGACAATGCACTTTGATTTATTGCGCTATCTCTAATAGCACCCGAGATATCACCAGATATATATTGGATTTTCCCCTGACCCTGAGTGTCCGGCCCCATGAGACGGTGGTTTTCTCGGCCGCTGGTTGTCCGAGGTCGTTCCCGCTGCCCAGATTCATGCGCCAGGGCCTCCTACGGACAATGCGCTTTGATTTATTGCGCTATCTCTAATAGCACCCGAGATATCACCAGATATATATTGGATTTTCCCCTGACCCTTAGTGTCCGGCCCCATGAGACGGTGGTTTTCTCGGCCCCTGGTGGTCACAGGTCGTTCCCGCTGCACAGATGCATGCGCCAGGGCCTCCTGCAGATTATTCACTTTGGCTTATTGCGCTATCTCTAATAGCACCCGAGATATCACCAGATATATATTGGATTTTCCCCTGACCCTGAGTGTCCGGCCCCATGAGACTGTGGTTTTCTCGGCCCCTGGTGGTCCGAGGTCGTACTCGCTGCACAGCTTCATGCGCCAGGGCCTCCTACAGACAGTGCACTTTGATTTATTGCGCTACCTCTAATAGCACCCGAGATATCACCAGATATATATTGGATTTTCCCATGACCCTGAGTGTCCGGCCCCATGAGACTGTGGTTTTCTCGGCCCCTGGAGGTCCGAGGTCGATCCCGCTGCACAGACTCATGCGCCAGGGACTCCTGCAGATAATTCACTTTGGTTTATTGCGCTACCTCTAATAGCACCTGTGATATCACCAGATATATATTTGATTTTCCCCTGACCCTGAGTGTCCGGCCCCATGAGACTGTGGTTTTCTCGGCCCCTGGTGGTCCGAGGTCGTTCCTGCTGCACAGATTCATGCGCAAGGGCCTCCTACGGACAATGCACTTTGATTTATTGCGCTATCTCTAATAGCACCCGAGATATCACCAGATATATATTGTATTTTCCCCTGACCCTGAGTGTCCGGCCCCATGAGACGGTGGTTTTCTCGGCCCCTGGTGGTCCGAGGTCGTTCCCGCTGCACAGATTCATGCGCCAGCGCCTCCTACAGACAATGCACTTTGATTTTTTGCGCTATCTGTAATAGCACCCGAGATATCACCAGATATATATTGGATTTTTCCCCGACCCTGAGAGACCGGCCCCATGAGACGGTGGTTTTCACCGCACCTGGTGGTCCGAGGTCGTACCCGCTGCACAGGTTCATGCGCCAGGGCCTCCTGCAGATAATTCACTTTGGTTTATTGAGCTATCTCTAATAGCACCCGAGATATCACCAGATATATATTGTATTTTCCCCTGACCCTGTGTGTGCGGCCCCATGAAACGGTGGTTTTCTCGTCCCCTGGTGGTCCGAGGTCGTTCCCACTGCACAGATGTATGCGCCAGGGCCTCCTACAGACAATGCACTTTGATTTATTGCGCTATCTCTAATAGCACCCGAGATATCACCAGATATATATTGGATTTTTCCCTTAGCCTGAGGGTCCGGCCCAATGAGACGGTGGTTTTCTCGGCCGCTGGTGGTCCGAGGTCGTTCCCGCTGCACAGATTCATGCGCCAGGGCCTCCTGCAGATAATTCACTTTGGTTTATTGCGCTATCTCTAATAGCACCCGAGATATCACCAGATATATATTGGATTTTCCCCTGACCATGTGTGTCCGGCCCCATGAGACGGTGGTTTTCTCGGCCCCTGGTGGTCCGAGGTCGTTCCCGCTGCACAGAATCATGCGCCAGGGCCTCCTGCAGATAATTCACTTTGGTTTATTGCGCTATCTCTAACTTCACCCGAGATATCACCAGATATATATTGGATTTTTCCCTTAGCCTGAGGGTCCGGCCCAATGAGACGGTGGTTTTCTCGGCCGCTGGTGGTCCGAGGTCGTTCCCGCTGCACAGATTCATGCGCCAGGGCCTCCTGCAGATAATTCACTTTGGTTTATTGCGCTATCTCTAATAGCACCCGAGATATCACCAGATATATATTGGATTTTTCCCTGACCCTGACAGTCCGGCCCCATGAGACGGTGGTTTTCTCGGCTCCTGGTGGTCCGACGTCGTTCCCGCTCCCCAGATTCATGCGCCAGGGCCTCCTACAGACAATGCACTTTGATTTATTGTGCTATCTGTAATATCACCCGAGATATCACCAGATATATATTGGATTTTTCCCTGACCCTGAGTGTCCTGCCCCATGAAACGGTGGTTTTCTCGGCCCCTGGTGGTCCGACGTCGTTCCCGCTACACAGATTCATGCGCCAGGGCCTCCTGCAGATAATTCACTTTGGTTTATTGCGCTATCTGTAATAGCACCCGAGATATCACCAGATATATGCTGGATTTTTACATGACATTGGGTGACGGATACCGAAAATCTGTAATTTTCTCGGTACCTGGTGGTCCGAGGTCGTTCCCGCTGCACAGATGCATGCGCCGAGGCCTCCTGCAGACAATACACTTTTGCTCTTTGCTCTATCTCTAATAGCACCCGAGATATCACCAGATATATATTGGATTTTCCCCTGACCCTGAGTGTCCGGCCCCATGAGACGGTGGTTTACTCGGCCCCTGGTGGTCCGAGGACGTTCCCCCTGCACAGATTCATGTGCCAGCGCCTCCTACAGACAATGCACTTTGATTTTTTGCGCCATCTCTAATAGCACCCGAGATATCACCAGATATATATTGGATTTTCCCCTGACCCTGAGTGTCCGGCCCCATGAGACGGTGGTTTTCTCGGCCCCTGGTGGTCCGAGGTCGTTCCCGCTGCACAGATTCATGCGCCAGCGCCTCCTACAGACAATGCACTTTGATTTTTTGCGCTATCTGTAATAGCACCCGAGATATCACCAGATATATATTGGATTTTTCCCCGATCCTGAGTGACCGGCCCCATGAGACGGTGGTTTTCACCGCACCTGGTGGTCCGAGGTCGTACCCGCTGCACAGGTTCATGCGCTAGGGCCTCCTGCAGATAATTCACTTTGGTTTATTGCGCTATCTCTAACTTCACCCGAGATATCACCAGATATATATTGGATTTTTCCCTTAGCCTGAGGGTCCGGCCCAATGAGACGGTGGTTTTCTCGGCCGCTGGTGGTCCGAGGTCGTTCCCGCTGCACAGATTCATGCGCCAGGGCCTCCTGCAGATAATTCACTTTGGTTTATTGCGCTATCTCTAATAGCACCCGAGATATCACCAGATATATATTGGATTTTCCCCTGACCCTGTGTGTCCGGCCCCATGAGACGGTGGTTTTCTCGGCCCCTGGTGGTCCGAGGTCGTTCCCGCTGCCCAGAATCATGCGCCAGGGCCTCCTGCAGATAATTCACTTTGGTTTATTGCGCTATCTCTAACTTCACCCGAGATATCACCAGATATATATTGGATTTTACCCCGACCCTGAGTGACCGGCCCCATGAGACGGTGGTTTTCAGAGCCCCTGGTGGTCCGAGGTCGTACCCGCTGCACAGGTTCATGCGCCAGGGCCTCCTGCAGATAATTCACTTTGGTTTATTGCGCTATCTCTAATAGCACCCGAGATATCACCAGATATATATTGTATTTTCCCCTGACCCTGAGTGTCCGGCCCCATGAGACGGTGGTTTTCTCGGCCCCTGGTGGTCCGAGGTCGTTCCCGCTGCACAGATTCATGCGCCAGCGCCTCCTACAGACAATTCACTTTGGTTTATTGCGCTATCTCTAACTTCACCCGAGATATCACCAGATATATATTGGATTTTACCCCGACCCTGAGTGACCGGCCCCATGAGACGGTGGTTTTCAGAGCCCCTGGTGGTCCGAGGTCGTACCCGCTGCACAGGTTCATGCGCCAGGGCCTCCTGCAGATAATTCACTTTGGTTTATTGCGCTATCTCTAATAGCACCCGAGATATCACCAGATATATATTGTATTTTCCCCTGACCCTGAGTGTCCGGCCCCATGAGACGGTGGTTTTCTCGGCCCCTGGTGGTCCGAGGTCGTTCCCGCTGCACAGATTCATGCGCCAGCGCCTCCTACAGACAATGCACTTTGATTTTTTGCGCTATCTGTAATAGCACCCGAGATATCACCAGATATATATTGGATTTTTCCCCGACCCTGAGAGACCGGCCCCATGAGACGGTGGTTTTCACCGCACCTGGTGGTCCGAGGTCGTACCCGCTGCACAGGTTCATGCGCCAGGGCCTCCTGCAGATAATTCACTTTGGTTTATTGAGCTATCTCTAATAGCACCCGAGATATCACCAGATATATATTGTATTTTCCCCTGACCCTGTGTGTGCGGCCCCATGAAACGGTGGTTTTCTCGTCCCCTGGTGGTCCGAGGTCGTTCCCACTGCACAGATGCATGCGCCAGGGCCTCCTACAGACAATGCACTTTGATTTATTGCGCTATCTCTAATAGCACCCGTGATATCACCAGATATATATTGGATTTTTCCCTTAGCCTGAGGGTCCGGCCCAATGAGACGGTGGTTTTCTCGGCCGCTGGTGGTCCGAGGTCGTTCCCGCTGCACAGATTCATGCGCCAGGGCCTCCTGCAGATAATTCACTTTGGTTTATTGCGCTATCTCTAATAGCACCCGAGATATCACCAGATATATATTGGATTTTTCCCTGACCCTGACAGTCCGGCCCCATGAGACGGTGGTTTTCTCGGCTCCTGGTGGTCCGACGTCGTTCCCGCTCCCCAGATTCATGCGCCAGGGCCTCCTACAGACAATGCACTTTGATTTATTGTGCTATCTGTAATATCACCCGAGATATCACCAGATATATATTGGATTTTTCCCTGACCCTGAGTGTCCTGCCCCATGAAACGGTGGTTTTCTCGGCCCCTGGTGGTCCGACGTCGTTCCCGCTACACAGATTCATGCGCCAGGGCCTCCTGCAGATAATTCACTTTGGTTTATTGCGCTATCTGTAATAGCACCCGAGATATCACCAGATATATGCTGGATTTTTACATGACATTGGGTGACGGATACCGAAAATCTGTAATTTTCTCGGTACCTGGTGGTCCGAGGTCGTTCCCGCTGCACAGATGCATGCGCCGAGGCCTCCTGCAGACAATACACTTTTGCTCTTTGCTCTATCTCTAATAGCACCCGAGATATCACCAGATATATATTGGATTTTCCCCTGACCCTGAGTGTCCGGCCCCATGAGACGGTGGTTTACTCGGCCCCTGGTGGTCCGAGGACGTTCCCCCTGCACAGATTCATGTGCCAGCGCCTCCTACAGACAATGCACTTTGATTTTTTGCGCCATCTCTAATAGCACCCGAGATATCACCAGATATATATTGGATTTTCCCCTGACCCTGAGTGTCCGGCCCCATGAGACGGTGGTTTTCTCGGCCCCTGGTGGTCCGAGGTCGTTCCCGCTGCACAGATTCATGCGCCAGCGCCTCCTACAGACAATGCACTTTGATTTTTTGCGCTATCTGTAATAGCACCCGAGATATCACCAGATATATATTGGATTTTTCCCCGATCCTGAGTGACCGGCCCCATGAGACGGTGGTTTTCACCGCACCTGGTGGTCCGAGGTCGTACCCGCTGCACAGGTTCATGCGCTAGGGCCTCCTGCAGATAATTCACTTTGGTTTATTGCGCTATCTCTAACTTCACCCGAGATATCACCAGATATATATTGGATTTTTCCCTTAGCCTGAGGGTCCGGCCCAATGAGACGGTGGTTTTCTCGGCCGCTGGTGGTCCGAGGTCGTTCCCGCTGCACAGATTCATGCGCCAGGGCCTCCTGCAGATAATTCACTTTGGTTTATTGCGCTATCTCTAATAGCACCCGAGATATCACCAGATATATATTGGATTTTCCCCTGACCCTGTGTGTCCGGCCCCATGAGACGGTGGTTTTCTCGGCCCCTGGTGGTCCGAGGTCGTTCCCGCTGCCCAGAATCATGCGCCAGGGCCTCCTGCAGATAATTCACTTTGGTTTATTGCGCTATCTCTAACTTCACCCGAGATATCACCAGATATATATTGGATTTTACCCCGACCCTGAGTGACCGGCCCCATGAGACGGTGGTTTTCAGAGCCCCTGGTGGTCCGAGGTCGTACCCGCTGCACAGGTTCATGCGCCAGGGCCTCCTGCAGATAATTCACTTTGGTTTATTGCGCTATCTCTAATAGCACCCGAGATATCACCAGATATATATTGTATTTTCCCCTGACCCTGAGTGTCCGGCCCCATGAGACGGTGGTTTTCTCGGCCCCTGGTGGTCCGAGGTCGTTCCCGCTGCACAGATTCATGCGCCAGCGCCTCCTACAGACAATTCACTTTGGTTTATTGCGCTATCTCTAACTTCACCCGAGATATCACCAGATATATATTGGATTTTACCCCGACCCTGAGTGACCGGCCCCATGAGACGGTGGTTTTCAGAGCCCCTGGTGGTCCGAGGTCGTACCCGCTGCACAGGTTCATGCGCCAGGGCCTCCTGCAGATAATTCACTTTGGTTTATTGCGCTATCTCTAATAGCACCCGAGATATCACCAGATATATATTGTATTTTCCCCTGACCCTGAGTGTCCGGCCCCATGAGACGGTGGTTTTCTCGGCCCCTGGTGGTCCGAGGTCGTTCCCGCTGCACAGATTCATGCGCCAGCGCCTCCTACAGACAATGCACTTTGATTTTTTGCGCTATCTGTAATAGCACCCGAGATATCACCAGATATATATTGGATTTTTCCCCGACCCTGAGAGACCGGCCCCATGAGACGGTGGTTTTCACCGCACCTGGTGGTCCGAGGTCGTACCCGCTGCACAGGTTCATGCGCCAGGGCCTCCTGCAGATAATTCACTTTGGTTTATTGAGCTATCTCTAATAGCACCCGAGATATCACCAGATATATATTGTATTTTCCCCTGACCCTGTGTGTGCGGCCCCATGAAACGGTGGTTTTCTCGTCCCCTGGTGGTCCGAGGTCGTTCCCACTGCACAGATGCATGCGCCAGGGCCTCCTACAGACAATGCACTTTGATTTATTGCGCTATCTCTAATAGCACCCGAGATATCACCAGATATATATTGGATTTTTCCCTTAGCCTGAGGGTCCGGCCCAATGAGACGGTGGTTTTCTCGGCCGCTGGTGGTCCGAGGTCGTTCCCGCTGCACAGATTCATGCGCCAGGGCCTCCTGCAGATAATTCACTTTGGTTTATTGCGCTATCTCTAATAGCACCCGAGATATCACCAGATATATATTGGATTTTTCCCTGACCCTGACAGTCCGGCCCCATGAGACGGTGGTTTTCTCGGCTCCTGGTGGTCCGACGTCGTTCCCGCTCCCCAGATTCATGCGCCAGGGCCTCCTACAGACAATGCACTTTGATTTATTGTGCTATCTGTAATATCACCCGAGATATCACCAGATATATATTGGATTTTTCCCTGACCCTGAGTGTCCTGCCCCATGAAACGGTGGTTTTCTCGGCCCCTGGTGGTCCGACGTCGTTCCCGCTACACAGATTCATGCGCCAGGGCCTCCTGCAGATAATTCACTTTGGTTTATTGCGCTATCTGTAATAGCACCCGAGATATCACCAGATATATGCTGGATTTTTACATGACATTGGGTGACGGATACCGAAAATCTGTAATTTTCTCGGTACCTGGTGGTCCGAGGTCGTTCCCGCTGCACAGATGCATGCGCCGAGGCCTCCTGCAGACAATACACTTTTGCTCTTTGCTCTATCTCTAATAGCACCCGAGATATCACCAGATATATATTGGATTTTCCCCTGACCCTGAGTGTCCGGCCCCATGAGACGGTGGTTTACTCGGCCCCTGGTGGTCCGAGGACGTTCCCCCTGCACAGATTCATGTGCCAGCGCCTCCTACAGACAATGCACTTTGATTTTTTGCGCCATCTCTAATAGCACCCGAGATATCACCAGATATATATTGGATTTTCCCCTGACCCTGAGTGTCCGGCCCCATGAGACGGTGGTTTTCTCGGCCCCTGGTGGTCCGAGGTCGTTCCCGCTGCACAGATTCATGCGCCAGCGCCTCCTACAGACAATGCACTTTGATTTTTTGCGCTATCTGTAATAGCACCCGAGATATCACCAGATATATATTGGATTTTTCCCCGATCCTGAGTGACCGGCCCCATGAGACGGTGGTTTTCACCGCACCTGGTGGTCCGAGGTCGTACCCGCTGCACAGGTTCATGCGCTAGGGCCTCCTGCAGATAATTCACTTTGGTTTATTGCGCTATCTCTAACTTCACCCGAGATATCACCAGATATATATTGGATTTTTCCCTTAGCCTGAGGGTCCGGCCCAATGAGACGGTGGTTTTCTCGGCCGCTGGTGGTCCGAGGTCGTTCCCGCTGCACAGATTCATGCGCCAGGGCCTCCTGCAGATAATTCACTTTGGTTTATTGCGCTATCTCTAATAGCACCCGAGATATCACCAGATATATATTGGATTTTCCCCTGACCCTGTGTGTCCGGCCCCATGAGACGGTGGTTTTCTCGGCCCCTGGTGGTCCGAGGTCGTTCCCGCTGCCCAGAATCATGCGCCAGGGCCTCCTGCAGATAATTCACTTTGGTTTATTGCGCTATCTCTAACTTCACCCGAGATATCACCAGATATATATTGGATTTTACCCCGACCCTGAGTGACCGGCCCCATGAGACGGTGGTTTTCAGAGCCCCTGGTGGTCCGAGGTCGTACCCGCTGCACAGGTTCATGCGCCAGGGCCTCCTGCAGATAATTCACTTTGGTTTATTGCGCTATCTCTAATAGCACCCGAGATATCACCAGATATATATTGTATTTTCCCCTGACCCTGAGTGTCCGGCCCCATGAGACGGTGGTTTTCTCGGCCCCTGGTGGTCCGAGGTCGTTCCCGCTGCACAGATTCATGCGCCAGCGCCTCCTACAGACAATTCACTTTGGTTTATTGCGCTATCTCTAACTTCACCCGAGATATCACCAGATATATATTGGATTTTACCCCGACCCTGAGTGACCGGCCCCATGAGACGGTGGTTTTCAGAGCCCCTGGTGGTCCGAGGTCGTACCCGCTGCACAGGTTCATGCGCCAGGGCCTCCTGCAGATAATTCACTTTGGTTTATTGCGCTATCTCTAATAGCACCCGAGATATCACCAGATATATATTGTATTTTCCCCTGACCCTGAGTGTCCGGCCCCATGAGACGGTGGTTTTCTCGGCCCCTGGTGGTCCGAGGTCGTTCCCGCTGCACAGATTCATGCGCCAGCGCCTCCTACAGACAATTCACTTTGGTTTATTGCGCTATCTCTAACTTCACCCGAGATATCACCAGATATATATTGGATTTTACCCCGACCCTGAGTGACCGGCCCCATGAGACGGTGGTTTTCAGAGCCCCTGGTGGTCCGAGGTCGTACCCGCTGCACAGGTTCATGCGCCAGGGCCTCCTGCAGATAATTCACTTTGGTTTATTGCGCTATCTCTAATAGCACCCGAGATATCACCAGATATATATTGTATTTTCCCCTGACCCTGAGTGTCCGGCCCCATGAGACGGTGGTTTTCTCGGCCCCTGGTGGTCCGAGGTCGTTCCCGCTGCACAGATTCATGCGCCAGCGCCTCCTACAGACAATGCACTTTGATTTTTTGCGCTATCTGTAATAGCACCCGAGATATCACCAGATATATATTGGATTTTTCCCCGACCCTGAGAGACCGGCCCCATGAGACGGTGGTTTTCACCGCACCTGGTGGTCCGAGGTCGTACCCGCTGCACAGGTTCATGCGCCAGGGCCTCCTGCAGATAATTCACTTTGGTTTATTGAGCTATCTCTAATAGCACCCGAGATATCACCAGATATATATTGTATTTTCCCCTGACCCTGTGTGTGCGGCCCCATGAAACGGTGGTTTTCTCGTCCCCTGGTGGTCCGAGGTCGTTCCCACTGCACAGATGCATGCGCCAGGGCCTCCTACAGACAATGCACTTTGATTTATTGCGCTATCTCTAATAGCACCCGAGATATCACCAGATATATATTGGATTTTTCCCTTAGCCTGAGGGTCCGGCCCAATGAGACGGTGGTTTTCTCGGCCGCTGGTGGTCCGAGGTCGTTCCCGCTGCACAGATTCATGCGCCAGGGCCTCCTGCAGATAATTCACTTTGGTTTATTGCGCTATCTCTAATAGCACCCGAGATATCACCAGATATATATTGGATTTTCCCCTGACCCTGTGTGTCCGGCCCCATGAGACGGTGGTTTTCTCGGCCCCTGGTGGTCCGAGGTCGTTCCCGCTGCACAGAATCATGCGGCAGGGCCTCCTGCAGATAATTCACTTTGGTTTATTGCGCTATCTCTAACTTCACCCGAGATATCACCAGATATATATTGGATTTTTCCTTGACACTGAGGGCCCGGCCCCATGAGACGGTGGTTTTCTCGGACCCTGGTGGACCGAGGTCGTTCCCGCTGCACAGATTCATGCGCCAGGGCCCCCTGCAGATAATTCACTTTGGTTTATTGCGCTATCTCTAATAGCACCCGAGAAAGCACCATATATATGCTGGATTTTTACATGACTTTGGATGACGGATACCGAAAATCTGTAATTTCCTCGGCCGCTGGTGGTCCGAGGTCGTTCCCGCTGCACACATTCATGCGACAGAGCCTCCTAGAGACAATGCACTTTGATTTATTGAGCTATCTGTAATAGCACCCGAGATATCACCAGATATACATTGGATTTTCCCCTGACCCTGAGTGTCCGGCCCCATGAGACTGTGGTTTTCTCGGCCCCTGGTGGTCCGAGGTTGTACCCGCTGCACAGGTTCATGCGCCAGGGCTTCCTACAGACAATGCACTTTGATTTATTGCGCTATCTGTAATAGCACCCGAGAAAGCACCATATATATGCTGGATTTTTACATGACTTTTGATGACGGATACCGAAAATCTGTAATCTCCTCGGCCTCTGGTGGTCCGAGGTTGTACCCGCTGCACAGGTTCATGCGCCAGGGCCCCCTGCAGACAATGCACTTTGATTTATTGCGCTATCTGTAATAGCACCCGAGATATCACCAGATATATATTGGATTTTTCCCTGACCTTGAGTGTCCGGCCCCATGAGACGGTGGTTTTCTGGGCCCCTGGTGGTCCGAGGTCGTTCCCGCTGAACCGATGCCTGCGCCAGGGCCTCCTGCAGATAATTCACTTTGGTTTATTGCGCTATCTCTAATAGCACCCGAGAAAGCACCATATATATGCTGGATTTTTACATGACTTTGGATGACGGATACCGAAAATCTGTAATTTCCTCGGCCGCTGGTGGTCCGAGGTCGTTCCCGCTGCACACATTCATGCGACAGAGCCTCCTAGAGACAATGCACTTTGATTTATTGAGCTATCTGTAATAGCACCCGAGATATCACCAGATATACATTGGATTTTCCCCTGACCCTGAGTGTCCGGCCCCATGAGACTGTGGTTTTCTCGGCCCCTGGTGGTCCGAGGTTGTACCCGCTGCACAGGTTCATGCGCCAGGGCTTCCTACAGACAATGCACTTTGATTTATTGCGCTATCTGTAATAGCACCCGAGAAAGCACCATATATATGCTGGATTTTTACATGACTTTTGATGACGGATACCGAAAATCTGTAATCTCCTCGGCCTCTGGTGTTCCGAGGTTGTACCCGCTGCACAGGTTCATGCGCCAGGGCCCCCTGCAGACAATGCACTTTGATTTATTGCGCTATCTCTAATAGCACCCGAGATATCACCAGATATATATTGGATTTTCCCCTGACCCTGAGTGTCCGGCCCCATGAGACGGTGGTTTTCTCGGCCCCTGGTGGTCACAGGTCGTTCCCGCTGCACAGATGCATGCGACAGGGCCTCCTGCAGATAATTCACTGTGGCTTATTGCGCTATCTCTAATAGCACCCGAGATATCACCAGATATATATCGGATTTTCCCCTGACCCTGAGTGTCCGGCCCCATGAGACGGTGGTTTTTTCGGCCGCTGGTGGTCCGAGGTCGTTCCCGCTGCACAGATTCATGCGCCAGGGCCTCCTGCAGATAATTCACTTTGGTTTATTGCGCTATCTCTAATAGCACCCGAGATATCACCAGATATATATTGGATTTTCCCCTGACCCTGTGTGTCCGGCACCATGAGACGGTGGTTTTCTCGGCCCCTGGTGGTCCGAGGTCGTTCCCGCTGCCCAGATTCATGCGCCAGGGCCTCCTGCAGATAATTCACTTTGGTTTATTGCGCTATCTCTAACTTCACCCGAGATATCACCAGATATATATTGGATTTTCCCCTGACCCTGAGTGTCCGGCCCCATGAGACTGTGGTTTTCTCGGCCCCTGGTGGTCCGAGGTTGTACCCGCTGCACAGGTTCATGCGCCAGGGCTTCCTACAGACAATGCACTTTGATGTATTGCGCTGTCTGTAATAGCACCCGAGAAAGCACCATATATATGCTGGATTTTTACATGACTTTGGATGACGGATACCGAAAATCTGTAATCTCCTCGGCCCCTGGTGGTCCGAGGTTGTACCCGCTGCACAGGTTCATGCGCCAGGGCTTCTTACAGACAATGCACTTTGATTTATTGCGCTATCTCTAATAGCACCCGAGATAACATGAGATACATCCTGGGTTTCTACATGACCTTGGGTGTCCGGCCCCATGTGTTGGTGGTTTTCTCGACCCTTGGTGGTCCGAGGTCGTTCCCGCTGCACAGATTCATGCGCCAGGGCCTCCTGCAGATAATTCACTTTGGTTTATTGCGCTATCTCTAATAGCACCCGAGATATCACCAGATATATATTGTATTTTCCCCTGACCCTGTGTGTGCGGCCCCATGAGACGGTGGTTTTCTCGTCCCCTGGTGGTCCGAGGTCGTTCCCACTGAACAGATGCATGCGCCAGGGCCTCCTGCAGATAATTCACTTTGGTTTATTGCGCTATCTCTAATAGCACCCGAGATATCACCAGATATATATTGGATTTTTCCCCGACCCTGATTGTCCGGCCCCATGAGACGGTGGTTTTCTCGGCCCCTGGTGGTCCGATGTCGTTCCCGCTGGCCAGATTCATACGCCAGGACCTCCTACAGACAATGCACTTTGATTTATTGCGCTATCTCTAATAGCACCCGAGATATCACAAGTTATATATTTGATTCTGCCCCGACCCTGAGTGTCCGGCCCCATGAGACGGTGGTTTTCTCGGCCCCTGGTGGTCCGAGGCCGTTCCCGCTGCTCAGATGCATGCGCCAGGGCCTCCTGCAGTTAATTCACTTTGGTTTATTGCGCGATCTCTAATAGCAACCGAGATATCACCAGATATATGCTGGATTTTTACATGACCTTGGGGGACGGATTCCGAATATCTGTAATTTTCTCGGCCCCTGGTGGTGCGTGGTCGTTCCCGCTGCACAGAATCATGCGCCAGGGCTTCCTGCAGACAATGCACTTTGATTTATTGCGCTATCTCTAATAGCACCCGAGATAACATGAGATACATCCTGGGTTTCTACATGACCTTGGGTGTCCGGCCCCATGTGTTGGTGGTTTTCTCGACCCTTGGTGGTCCGAGGTCGTTCCCGCTGCACACATTCATGCGCCAGGGCCTCCTGCAGACAATGCACTTTGGTTTATTGCGCTATCTCTAATAGCACCCGAGGTATAACCAGATATATATTTGATTTTTACCTGACCCTGAGTGTCCGGCCCCAAGACACGGTGGTTTTCTCGGTCCCTGGTGGTCCGAGGTCGTTCCCGCCGCACAGATGCATGCGCCAGGGCCTACTGCAGAATATTCACTTTGGTTTATTGCGCTATCTCTAATAGCACCCGAGATATCACAAGTTATATATTTGATTCTTCCCTGACCCTGAGTGTCCGGCCCCATGAGACGGTGGTTTTCTCGGCCCCTGGTGGTCCGAGGCCGTTCCCGCTGCTCAGATGCATGCGCCAGGGCCTCCTGCAGTTAATTCACTTTGGTTTATTGCGCTATCTCTAATAGCAACCGAGATATCACCAGATATATGCTGGATTTTTAAATGACCTTGGGGGACGGATTCCGAATATCTGTAATTATCTCGGCCCCTGGTGGTTCTAGGTCGTTCCCGCTGCACAGAATCATGCGCCAGGGCTTCCTGCAGACAATGCACTTTGATTTATTGCGCTGTCTCTAATAGCGCCCGAGATATCACCAGATATATATTGGATTTTTCCCTGACCCTGAGTGTCCGGCCCCATGAGACCGGTGGTTTTCTCGGCCCCTGGTGGACCGAGGTCGTTCCCGCTGCACAGATTCATGCGCCAGGGCCTCCTGCAGACAATGCACTTTGGTTTATTGCGCTATCTCTAATAGCACCCGAGATATAACCAGATATATATTTGATTTTTACCTGACCCTGAGTGTCCGGCCCCAAGACACGGTGGTTTTCTCGGTCCCTGGTGGTCCGAGGTCGTTCCCGCCGCACAGATTCATGCGCCAGGGCCTCCTGCAGATAATTCACTTTGGTTTATTGCGCTATCTCTAATAGCACCCGAGATATAACCAGATATATATTTGATTTTCACCTGACCCTGAGTGTCCTGCCCCATGAGACGGTGGTTTTCTCGGCCCCTGGTGGCCCGAGGTCGTTCCCGCTGCACAGATTCATGCGCAATGGCCTTCTACGGACAATGCACTTTGATTTATCGCGTTATCTCTAATAGCACCCGAGATATCACCAGATACATGCTGGATTTTTACATGACCTTGGGAGACGGATACAGAAAATCTGTAATTTTCTTTGCTCCTGGTGGTCCGCGGTCGTTCCTGCTGCACAGATTCATGCTCCAGGGCCTCCTGCAGGCAATGCACGTTGATTTATACCGCTGTGTCTAATAGCACCCGAGATATCACCAGATATATATTCGAATTTTACCTGGCCCTGAGTGTCCGGCCGCATGAGACTTTGGATTTCTCGGCCCCTGGTGGTCCGAGGTCGTTCCCGATGCACAGATTCATGCGCCAGGGCCTCCTGCAGACAATGCACTTTGGTTTATTGCGCTATCTCTAATAGCACCCGAGATATAACCAGATATATATTTGATTTTTACCTGACCCTGAGTGTCCGGCCCCAAGACGCGGTGGTTTTCTCGGTCCCTGGTGGTCCGAGGTCGTTCCCGCCGCACAGATGCATGCGCCAGGGCCTACTGCAGAAAATTCACTTTGGTTTATTGCGCTATCTGTAATAGCACCCGAGATATCACCAGTTATATATTTTATTCTTCCCTGACCCTGAGTGTCCGGCCCCATGAGACGGTGGTTTTCTCGGCCCCTGGTGGTCCGAGGACGTTCCCGCTGCTCAGATGCATGCGCCAGGGCCTCCTGCAGATAATTCACTTTGGTTTATTGCGCTATCTCTAATAGCAACCGAGATATCACCAGATATATGCTGGATTTTTACATGACCTTGGGGGACGGATTCCGAATATCTGTAATTTTCTCGGCCCCTGGTGGTTCGAGGTCGTTCCCGCTGTACAGAATCATGCGCCAGGGCTTCCTGCAGACAATGCACTTTGATTTATTGCGCTGTCTCAAATAGCACCCGAGATATCACCAGATATATATTGGATTTTTCCCTGACCTTGAGTGTCCGGCCCCATGAGACGGTGGTTTTCTGGGCCCCTGGTGGTCCGAGGTCGTTCCCGCTGAACCGATGCCTGCGCCAGGGCCTCCTGCAGATAATTCACTTTGGTTTATTGCGCTATCTCTAATAGCACCCGAGATATCACCAGATATATATTGTATTTTCCCCTGACCCTGTGTGTGCGGCCCCATGTGACGGTGGTTTTCTCGTCCCCTGGTGGTCCGAGGTCGTTCCCACTGCACAGATGCATGCGCCAGGGCCTCCTGCAGATAATTCACTTTGGTTTATTGCGCTATCTCTAATAGCAATCGAGATATCACCAGATATATAATGGATTTTCCCCTGACCCTGAGTGTCCGGCCCCATGAGACGGTGGTTTTCTCGGCCGCTGGTGGTCCGAGGTCGTTCCCGCTGCCCAGATCCATGCGCCAGGGCCTCCTACAGACAATGCACTTTGATTTATTGCGCTATCTGTAATAGCACCCGAGAAAGCACCATATATATGCTGGATTTTTACATGACTTTGTTTGACGGATTCCGAAAATCTGTAATTTCCTCGGCCCCTGGTGGTCCCGTGTCATTCCTGCTGCACAGATTCATGCGAAAGGGCCTCCTACGGACAATGCACTTTGATTTATTGCGCTATCTCTAATAGCACCCGAGATATCACCAGATATATATTGGATTTTCCCCTGACCCTGAGTGTCCGGCCCCATGAGACGGTGGTTTTCTCGGCCCCTGGTGGTCACAGGTCGTTCCCGCTGCACAGATGCATGCGCCAGGGCCTCCTGCAGATAATTCACTGTGGCTTATTGCGCTATCTCTAATAGCACCCGAGATATCACCAGATATATATCGGATTTTCCCCTGACCCTGAGTGTCCGGCCCCATGAGACGGTGGTTTTTTCGGCCGCTGGTGGTCCGAGGTCGTTCCCGCTGCACAGATTCATGCGCCAGGGCCTCGTGCAGATAATTCACTTTGGTTTATTGCGCTATCTCTAATAGCACCCGAGATATCACCAGATATATATTGGATTTTCCCCTGACCCTGTGTGTCCGGCACCATGAGACGGTGGTTTTCTCGGCCCCTGGTGGTCCGAGGTCGTTCCCGCTGCCCAGATTCATGCGCCAGGGCCTCCTGCAGATAATTCACTTTGGTTTATTGCGCTATCTCTAACTTCACCCGAGATATCACCAGATATATATTGGATTTTCCCCTGACCCTGAGTGTCCGGCCCCATGAGACTGTGGTTTTCTCGGCCCCTGGTGGTCCGAGGTTGTACCCGCTGCACAGGTTCATGCGCCAGGGCTTCCTACAGACAATGCACTTTGATGTATTGCGCTGTCTGTAATACCACCCGAGAAAGCACCATATATATGCTGGATTTTTACATGACTTTGGATGACGGATACCGAAAATCTGTAATCTCCTCGGCCCCTGGTGGTCCGAGGTTGTACCCGCTGCACAGGTTCATGCGCCAGGGCTTCTTACAGACAATGCACTTTGATTTATTGCGCTATCTCTAATAGCACCCGAGATAACATGAGATACATCCTGGGTTTCTACATGACCTTGGGTGTCCGGCCCCATGTGTTGGTGGTTTTCTCGACCCTTGGTGGTCCGAGGTCGTTCCCGCTGCACAGATTCATGCGCCAGGGCCTCCTGCAGATAATTCACTTTGGTTTATTGCGCTATCTCTAATAGCACCCGAGATATCACCAGATATATATTGTATTTTCCCCTGACCCTGTGTGTGCGGCCCCATGAGACGGTGGTTTTCTCGTCCCCTGGTGGTCCGAGGTCGTTCCCACTGCACAGATGCATGCGCCAGGGCCTCCTGCAGATAATTCACTTTGGTTTATTGCGCTATCTCTAATAGCACCCGAGATATCACCAGATATATATTGGATTTTTCCCCGACCCTGATTGTCCGGCCCCATGAGACGGTGGTTTTCTCGGCCCCTGGTGGTCCGATGTCGTTCCCGCTGGCCAGATTCATACGCCAGGACCTCCTACAGACAATGCACTTTGATTTATTGCGCTATCTCTAATAGCACCCGAGATATCACAAGTTATATATTTGATTCTGCCCCGACCCTGAGTGTCCGGCCCCATGAGACGGTGGTTTTCTCGACCCCTGGTGGTCCGAGGCCGTTCCCGCTGCTCAGATGCATGCGCCAGGGCCTCCTGCAGTTAATTCACTTTGGTTTATTGCGCTATCTCTAATAGCAACCGAGATATCACCAGATATATGCTGGATTTTTACATGACCTTGGGGGACGGATTCCGAATATCTGTAATTTTCTCGGCCCCTGGTGGTGCGAGGTCGTTCCCGCTGCACAGAATCATGCGCCAGGGCCTCCTGCAGATAATTCACTTTGGTTTATTGCGCTATCTCTAATAGCACCCGAGATACCACCAGATATATATTAGATTTTTCCCTGACCCAGAGTGTCCGGACCCATGAGACGGCGGTTTTCTCGGCCCCTGGTGATCCGAGGTCGTTCCCGCTGCACAGATGCATGCGCCAGGGCCTCCCACAGACAATGCACTTTGATTTATCGGGTTATCTCTAATAGCACCCGAGATATCACCAGATACATGCTGGATTTTTACGTGACCTTGGGAGACGGATACAGAAAATCTGTAATTTTCTTTGCTCCTGGTGGTCCGCGGTCGTTCCTGCTGCACAGATTCATGCTCCAGGGCCTGCTGCAGGCAATGCACGTTGATTTATCCCGCTGTGTCTAATAGCACCCGAGATATCACCAGATATATATTCGAATTTTACCTGGCCCTGAGTGTCCGGCCGCATGAGACTTTGGATTTCTCGGCCCCTGGTGGTCCGAGGTCGTTCCCGATGCACAGATTCATTCGCCAGTGCCTCCTACAGACAATGCACTTTGAATTATTGCGCTATCTCTAATAGCACCCGAGATAACATGAGATACATCCTGGGTTTCTACATGACCTTGGGTGTCCGGCCCCATGTGTTGGTGGTTTTCTCGGCCCTTGGTGGTCCGAGGTCGTTCCCGCTGCACAGATTCATGCGCCAGGGCCTCCTGCAGACAATGCACTTTGGTTTATTGCGCTATCTCTAATAGCACCCGAGATATAACCAGATATATATTTGATTTTTACCTGACCCTGAGTGTCCGGCCCCAAGACGCGGTGGTTTTCTCGGTCCCTGGTGGTCCGAGGTCGTTCCCGCCGCACAGATGCATGCGCCAGGGCCTACTGCAGAAAATTCACTTTGGTTTATTGCGCTATCTGTAATAGCACCCGAGATATCACAAGTTATATATTTGATTCTTCCCTGACCCTGAGTGTCCGGCCCCATGAGACGGTGGTTTTCCCGGCCCCTGGTGGTCCGAGGCCGTTCCCGCTGCTCAGATGCATGCGCCAGGGCCTCCTGCAGTTAATTCACTTTGGTTTATTGCGCTATCTCTAATAGCAACCGAGATATCACCAGATATATGCTGGATTTTTACATGACCTTGGGGGACGGATTCCGAATATCTGTAATTTTCTCGGCCCCTGGTGGTTCGAGGTCGTTCCCGCTGCACAGAATCATGCGCCAGGGCTTCCTGCAGACAATGCACTTTGATTTATTGCGCTGTCTCTAATAGCGCCCGAGATACCACCAGATATATATTGGATTTTTCCCTGACCCTGAGTGTCCGGCCCCAAGACACGGTGGTTTTCTCGGTCCCTGGTGGTCCGAGGTCGTTCCCGCTGCACAGATGCATGCGCCTGGGCCTACTGCAGAAAATTCATTTGGTTTATTGCGCTATCTCTAATAGCACCCGAGATATCACCAGATATATAATGGATTTTTCCCTGACCCTGAGTGTCCGGCCCCATGAGACGGTGGTTTTCTCGGACCCTGGTGATCCGAGGTCGTTCCCGCTGCACAGATTCATGCGCCAGGGCCTCCTGCAGATAATTCACTTTGGTTTATTGCGCTATCTCTAATAGCACCCGAGAAAGCACCATATATATGCTGGATTCTTGCATGTCAATGGGTGACGGATAAGGAAAATCTGTAATTTTCTCGGCCCCTGTTGTTCCGATGTCGTTCCTGCTGCACAGATTCATGCGCAAGGGCCTCCTACGGACCATGCACTTTGATTTATCGCGTTATCTCTAATAGCACCCGAGATATCACCAGTTATATATTTGATTCTTCCCTGACCCTGAGTGTCCGGGCCCATGAGACGGTGGTTTTCTCGGCCCCTGGTGGTCCGAGGCCGTTCCCGCTGCTCAGATGCATGCGCCAGGGCCTCCTGCAGATAATTCACTTTGGTTTATTGCGCTATCTCTAATAGCACCCGAGATATAACCAGATATATATTTGATTTTTACCTGACCCTGAGTGTCCTGCCCCATGAGACGGTGGTTTTCTCGGCCCCTGGTGGTCCGAGGTCGTTCCCGCTGCACAGATTCATGCGCAAGGGCCTCCTACGGACAATGCACTTTGATTTATCGCGTTATCTCTAATAGCACCCGAGATATCACCAGATACATGCTGGATTTTTACATGACCTTGGGAGACGGATACAGAAAATCTGTAATTTTCTTTGCTCCTGGTGGTCCGCGGTCGTTCCTGCTGCACAGATTCATGCTCCAGGGCCTCCTGCAGGCAATGCACGTTGATTTATCCCGCTGTGTCTAATAGCACCCGAGATATCACCAGATATATATTCGAATTTTACCTGGCCCTGAGTGTCCGGCCGCATGAGACTTTGGATTTCTCGGCCCCTGGTGGTCCGAGGTCGTTCCCGATGCACAGATTCATTCGCCAGTGCCTCCTACAGACAATGCACTTTGATTTATTGCGCTATCTCTAATAGCACCCGAGATAACATGAGATACATCCTGGGTTTCTACATGACCTTGGGTGTCCGGCCCCATGTGTTCGTGGTTTTCTCGGCCCTTGGTGGTCCGAGGTCGTTCCCGCTGCACAGATTCATGCGCCAGGGCCTCCTGCAGACAATGCACTTTGGTTTATTGCGCTATCTCTAATAGCACCCGAGATATAACCAGATATATATTTGATTTTTACCTGACCCTGAGTGTCCGGCCCCAAGACGCGGTGGTTTTCTCGGTCCCTGGTGGTCCGAGGTCGTTCCCGCCGCACAGATGCATGCGCCAGGGCCTACTGCAGAAAATTCACTTTTGTTTATTGCGCTATCTCTAATAGCACCCGAGATATCACCAGTTATATATTTTATTCTTCCCTGACCCTGAGTGTCCGGCCCCATGAGACGGTGGTTTTCTCGGCCCCTGGTGGTCCGAGGCCGTTCCCGCTGCTCAGATGCATGCGCCAGGGCCTCGTGCAGATAATTCACTTTGGTTTATTGCGCTATCTCTAATAGCAACCGAGATATCACCAGATATATGCTGGATTTTTACATGACCTTGGGGGACGGATTCCGAATATCTGTAATTTTCTCGGCCCCTGGTGGTCCGAGGTCGTTCCCGCTGCACAGAATCATGCGCCAGGGCTTCCTGCAGACAATGCACTTTGATTTATTGCGCTGTCTCTAATAGCACCCGAGATATCACCAGATATATATTGGATTTTTCCCTGACCCTGAGTGTCCGGCCCCATGAGACCGGTGGTTTTCTCGGCCCCTGGTGGACCGAGGTCGTTCCCACTGCCCAGATTAATGCGCCAGGGCCTCCTACAGACAGTGCACTTTGATTTATTGCGCTATCTGTAATAGCACCCGAGATATCACCGGATATATATTGGATTTTTCCCTGACCCTGAGTGCCCGGCCCCATGAGACGGTGGTTTTCTCGGCCCCTGGTGGTCCGTGGACGTTCCCGCTGCACAGATACATGCGCCAGGGCCCCCTGCAGATAATTCACTTTGGTTTATTGCGCTATCTCTAATAGCACCCGAGATATCACTAGATATATATTGGATTTTCCCCTGACCCTGAGTGACCGGCCCCATGAGACTGTGGGTTTCTGGGCCCCTGGTGGTCCGAGGTCGTTCCCACTGCCCAGATTAATGCGCCAGGGCCTCCTACAGACAATACACTTTGATTTATTGCGCTATCTGTAATAGCACCCGAGATATCACCAGATATATATTGGATTTTTCACTGAACCAGATTGTCCGGCCCAATGAAACTGTGGTTTTCTCGGCCCCTGGTGGTCCGAGGTCGTTCCCGCTGCACAGATTCATGCGCCAGGGCCTCCTACCGGCAATGCACTTTGATTTATTGCGCTATCTGTAATAGCACCCGAGATATCACCAGATATATATTGGATTTTTCCCTGACCCTGATGGTCCGGCCCCATGAGACGGTGGTTTTCTCGGCCCCTGGTGGTCCGAGGTCGTTCCCGCTGCCCAGATTCATGCACCAGGGCCTCCTGCAGATAATTCACTTTGGTTTATTGCGCTATCTCTAATAGCACCCGAGATATCACCAGATATACATTGGATTTTCCCCTGACCCTGAGCGTCCGGCCCCATGAGACTGTGGTTTTCTCGGCCCCTGGTGGTCCAAGGTCGTTCCTGCTGCACAGACTCATTCGCCAGGGTCTCCTACAGACTATGCACTTTGATTTGTTGCGCTATCTGTAATAGAACCCGAGATATCGCCAGATATATATTGGATTTTCCCCTGACCCTGAGTGTCCGGCCCCATGAGACGGTGGTTTTCTGGGCCCCTGGTGGTCCGAGGTCGTTCCCACTGCCCAGATTAATGCGCCAGGGCCTCCTACAGACACTGCACTTTGATTTATTGCGCTATCTGTAATAGCACCCGAGATATCACCGGATATATATTGGATTTTTCCCTGACCCTGAGTGACCGGCCCCATGAGACTGTGGGTTTCTCGGCCTCTGGTGGTCCGAGGTCGTTCCCGCTGCACAGATGCATGCGCCAGGGCCTCCTACGGACTATGCGCTTTGATTTATTGCGCTATCTCTAATAGCACCCGAGATATCACCAGATATATATTTGATTTTTCCCTGACCCTGAGTGTCCAGCCCCATGAGACGGCGGTTTTCTCGGCCCCTGCTGGTCCGAGGTCGTTCCCGCTGCACAGATGCATGCGCCAGTGCCTCCTGCAGATAATTCACTTTGGTTTATTGCGCTATCTCTAATAGCACACGAGATAACACCAGATATATATTGGATTTTCCCCTGACCCTGAGTGTCCGGCCCCATGAGACTGTGGTTTACTCGGCCCCTGGAGGTCCGAGGTCGTTCCCACTGCCCAGATTAATGCGCCAGGGCCTCCTACAGACAATGCACTTTAATTTATTGCGCTATCTGTAATAGCACCCGAGGTATCACCAGATATACATTGGATTTTTCCCTGACCCTGATTGTCCGGACCCATGAGATGGTGGTTTTCTCGGCCACTGGTGGTCCGAGGTCGTTCCCGCTGCCCAGAATCATGTGCCACGGCCTCCTACAGACAATGCATCTTGATTTATTGCGCAATCTGTAATAGCACCCGAGAAAGCACCATATATATGCTGGATTTTTACATGACTTTGGGTGACGGATACCGAACATCTGTAATTTTCTTTGCTCCTGGTGGTCCGCGGTCGTTCCTGCTGCACACATTCATGCTCCAGGGCCTCCTGCAGGCAATGCACGTTGATTTATCCCGCTGTATGTAATAGCACCCGAGATATCACCAGATATATATTGGAATTTTATCTGGCCCTGAGTGTCCGGCCCCATGAGACTTTGGATTTCTCGGCCCCTGGTGGTCCGAGGTCGTTCCCGATGCACAGATTCATGCGCCAGGGCCTCCTGTAGACAATGCACTTTGGTTTATTGCGCTATCTCTAATAGCACCCGAGATATCACCAGATATATAATGGATTTTTCCCTGACCCTGAGTGTCCGGCCCCATGACACGGTGGTTTTCTCGGTCCCTGGTGGTCCGAGGTCGTTCCCGCTGCACAGATGCATACGCCAGGGCCTACTGCAGAAAATTCACTTTGGTTTATTGCGCTATCTCTAATAGCACCCGAGATATCACCAGATATATAATGGATTTTTCCCTGACCCTGAGTGTCCGGCCCCATGAGACGGTGGTTTTCTCGGACCCTGGTGATCCGAGGTCGTTCCCGCTGCACAGATTCATGCGCCAGGGCCTCCTGCAGATAATTCACTTTGGTTTATTGCGCTATCTCTAATAGCACCCGAGAAAGCACCATATATATGCTGGATTCTTGCATGACTTTGGGTGACGGATAAGGAAAATCTGTAATTTTCTCGGCCCCTGGTGTTCCGATGTCGTTCCTGCTGCACAGATTCATGCGCAAGGGCCTCCTACGGACAATGCACTTTTATTTATTGCGCTATCTCTAATAGCACCCGAGATATCACCAGTTATATATTTGATTCTTCCCTGACCCTGAGTGTCCGGCCCCATGAGACGGTGGTTTTCTCGGCCCCTGGTGGTCCGAGGCCGTTCCCGCTGCTCAGATGCATGCGCCAGGGCCTCCTGCAGATAATTCACTTTTGTTTATTGCGCTATCTCTAATAGCACCCGAGATATCACCAGATATATATTGGATTTTCCCCTGACAGTGAGTGTCCGGCCCCATGAGACAATGGTTTTCTCGGCCCCCGGTGGTCCACGGTCGATCCCGCTGGCCAGATTCATTCGCCAGGGTCTCCTACAGACTATGCACTTTGATTTATTGCGCTATCTGTAATAGCACCCGAGATATCGCCAGATATATATTGGATTTTTCCCTGACCCTGAGTGTCCGGCCCCATGAGACGGTGGTTTTCTGGGCCCCTGGTGGTCCGAGGTCGTTCCCACTGCCCAGGTTAATGCGCCAGGGCCTCCTACAGACAATACACTTTGATTTATTGCGCTATCTGTAATAGCAACCGAGATATCACCAGATATATATTGGATTTTTCCCTGAACCAGATTGTCCGGCCCAATGAGACTGTGGTTTTCTCGGCCCCTGGTGGTCCGAGGTCGTTCCCGCTGCACTGATGCATGCGCCAGCGCCTCCTGCAGATAATTCACCTTGGTTTATTGCGCTATCTCTAATAGCACCCGAGATAACACCAGATATACATTGCATTTTCCCCTGACCCTGAGTGTCCGGCCCCATGAGACTGTGGTTTTCTCGGCCCCTGTTGGTCCGAGGTCGATCCTGCTGGCCAGATTCATGCGCCAGGGCCCCCTACAGGCAATGCACTTTGATTTATCGCGCTATCTGTAATATAACACGAGATATCACCTGATATATGCTGGATTTTTACATGAAATTGGGTGACGGATACAGAAAATCTGTAATTTTCTCGGCCCCTGGTTGTCCGATGTCGTTCCCGCTGGCCAGATTCATACGCCAGGAGCTCCTACAGACAATGCACTTTGATTTATTTCGCTATCTGTAATAGCACCCGAGATATCACCAGATATATATTGGATTTTCCCCTGACCCTGAGTGTCCGGCCCCATGAGACTGTGGTTTTCTCGGCCCCTGGTGGTCCGAGGTAGATCCCGCTGGCCAGATTTATACGCTAGGGCCTCCCACAGACAATGCACTTTGATTTATCGCGCTAACTGTAATTTAACACGAGATATCACCAGATGTATGCTGGATTTTTACATGAAATTGGGTGACGGATACCGAAAATCTGTAATTTTCTCGGCCCCTGGTGGTCCGATGTCGTTCCCGCTGGACAGGTTCATGCGCCAGGGCCTCCTACAGACTATGCACTTTGATTTATTGCGCTATCTGTAATAGCACCCGAGATATCACCAGATATATATTTGATTTTTCCCTGACCCTGAGTGTCCGGACCCATGAGACGGCGGTTTTCTCGGCCCGTGGTGGTCCGAGGTCGTTGCCGCTGCACAGATGCATGCGCCAGGGCCCCCTACAGACAATGCACTTTGATTTATCGCGCTATCTGTAATATAACACCAGATATCACCAGATATATGCTGGATTTTCCCCTGACCCTGAGTGTCCGGCCCCATGGGACTGTGGTTTTCTCGGCCCCTGGTGGTCCGAGGACGTTCCCGCTGCACAGACGCATGCGCCAGGGCCTCCTGCAGATGATTCACTATGGTTTATTGCGCTATCTCTAATAGCACCCGAGATATCACCAGATATATATCTGATTTTCCCCTGACCCTGAGTGTCCGGCCCCATGAGACTGGGGTTTCCTCGGCCCCTGGTGGTCCGAGGTAGATCCCGCTGGCCAGATTCATGCGCCAGGGCCTCCTACAGACAATGCACTTTGATTTATTGCGCTATCTGTAATAGCACCCGAGATATCACCAGATATATATTGGATTTTTTCCTGACCCTGAGTTTCCAGCCCCATGAGACGGTGGTTTTCTGGGCCCCTGGTGGTCCGAGGTCGTTCCCGCTGCACAGATTCATACGCCAGGGCCTCCCACAGACAATGCACTTTGATTTATCGCGCTATCTGCAATTTAACACGAGATATCACCAGATATATGCTGGATTTTTACATGAAATTGGGTGACGGATACCGAAAATCTGTAATTTACTCGGCCCCTGGTGGTCGGATGTCGTTCCCGCTGGCCAGGTTCATACGCCAGGATCTCCTACAGACAATGCACTTTGATTTATTGCGCTATCTGTAATAGCACCCGAGATATCACCAGATATATATTGGATTTTTCCCTGACCCTGATCGTCCGGCCCCATGAGACGGTGGTTTTCTCGGCCCCTGGTGGTCCGAGGTCGTTCCCGCTGCACAGATTCATGCGCCAGGGCCCCCTGCAGATAATTCACTTTGGTTTATTGCGCTATCTCTAATAGCACCTGAGATATCACCAGATATATATTGGATTTCCCCTGACCCTGAGTGTCCGGCCCCATGGGACTGTGGTTTTCTCGGCCCCTGGTGGTCCGAGGACGTTCCCGCTGCACAGACGCATGCGCCAGGGCCTCCTGCAGATAATTCACTTTGGTTTATTGCGCTATCTGTAATAGCACCCGAGATATCACCAGATATATATCTGATTTTCCCCTGACCCTGAGTGTCCGGACCCATGAGACGGTGGTTTTCTCGGCCCCTGGTGGTCCGAGGTCGTTCCCACTGCCCAGATTAATGCGCAAGGTCCTCCTACAGACAATGCACTTTGATTTATTGCGCTATCTGTAATAGCACCCGAGATATCACCGGATATATATTGGATTTTTCCCTGACCCTGAGTGTCCGGCCCCATGAGACTGTGGTTTTCTCGGCCCCTGGTGGTCCATGGTCGATCCCGCTGGCCAGATTCATGCGCCAGGGCCTCCTACAGACTATGCACTTTGATTTATTGCGCTATCTGTAATAGCACCCGAGATATCACCAGATATACATTTGATTTTTCCCTGACCCTGAGTGTCCGGACCCATGAGACGGCGGTTTTCTCGGCCCCTGGTGGTCCGAGGTCGTTCCCGCTGCACAGGTGCATGCGCCAGGGCCTCCTGCAGATAATTCACTTTGGTTTATTACGCTATCTCTAATAGCACCCGAGATAACACCAGATATACATTGCATTTTCCCCTGACCCTGAGTGTCCGGCCCCATGAGACTGTGGTTTTCTCGGCCCCTGTTGGTCCGAGGTCGATCCTGCTGGCCAGATTCATGCGCGAGGGCCCCCTACAGACAATGCACTTTGATTTATCGCGCTATCTGTAATATAACACGAGATATCACGTGATATATGCTGGTTTTTTACATGAAATTGGGTGACGGATACAGAAAATCTGTAATTTTCTCGGCCCCTGGTGGTCCGATGTCGTTCCCGCTGGCCAGATTCATACGCCAGGACCTCCTACAGACAATGCACTATGATTTATTTCGCTATCTGTGATAGCACCCGAGATATCACCAGATATATATTGGATTTTCCCCTGACCCTGAGTGTCCGGCCCCATGAGACTGTGGTTTTCTCGGCCCCTGGTGGTCCATGGTCGATCCCGCTGGCCAGATTCATGCGCCAGGGCCTCCTACAGACTATGCACTTTGATTTATTGCGCTATCTGTAATAGCACCCGAGATATCACCAGATATACATTTGATTTTTCCCTGACCCTGAGTGTCCGGACCCATGAGACGGCGGTTTTCTCGGCCCCTGGTGGTCCGAGGTCGTTCCCGCTGCACAGGTGCATGCGCCAGGGCCTCCTGCAGATAATTCACTTTGGTTTATTACGCTATCTCTAATAGCACCCGAGATAACACCAGATATACATTGCATTTTCCCCTGACCCTGAGTGTCCGGCCCCATGAGACTGTGGTTTTCTCGGCCCCTGTTGGTCCGAGGTCGATCCTGCTGGCCAGATTCATGCGCGAGGGCCCCCTACAGACAATGCACTTTGATTTATCGCGCTATCTGTAATATAACACGAGATATCACGTGATATATGCTGGTTTTTTACATGAAATTGGGTGACGGATACAGAAAATCTGTAATTTTCTCGGCCCCTGGTGGTCCGATGTCGTTCCCGCTGGCCAGATTCATACGCCAGGACCTCCTACAGACAATGCACTATGATTTATTTCGCTATCTGTGATAGCACCCGAGATATCACCAGATATATATTGGATTTTCCCCTGACCCTGAGTGTCCGGCCCCATGAGGCGGTGGTTTTCTCGGCCCCTGGTGGTCCGAGGACGTTCCCGCTGCACAGATTCATGCACCAGGGCACCCTGCAGATAATTCACTTTGGTTTATTGCGCTGTCTCTAATAGCACCTGAGATAACACCAGATATATATTGGATTTTCCACTGACCCTGAGTGACCGGCCCCATGAGACTGTGGTTTTCTCGGCTCCTGGTGTTTCGAGGTCGTTCCCGCTGCACAGATTCATGCGCCAGGGCCTCCTACAGACAATGCACTTTGATTTATTGCGCTATCTGTAATAGCACCCGAGATTTCACCAGATATATATTGGATTTTTCCCCGACCCTGAGTGTTCGACCCATGAGACGGTGGTTTTCTCGACCCTGGTGGTCCGAGGTCGTTCCCGCTGCACAGATTCATGCGCCAGGGCCTCCTACAGACAATGCTCTTTGGTTTATTGCGCTATCTGTAATAGTACCCGAGATATCACAAGATATATGCTGGATTTTCCCCTGACCCTGAATGTCCGGCGCCATGAGACGGTGGTTTTCTCAGCCCCTGGTGATCCGAGGTCGTTCCCGCTGCACAGATTCATGCGCCAGTGCCTCCTGCAGACAATGCACTTTGATTTATCGCGCTATCTGTAATAGCACCCGAGATATCACCAGATATATGTTGGATTTTTCCCTGACCCTGAGTGTCCGGCCCCATGAGACAGTGGTTTTCTCGGCACCTGGTGGTCCGAGGTCGTTCCCGCTGCACAGATTCATGCGCCAGGGCCTCCTGCAGATAATTCACTTTGGTTTATTGTGCTATCTGTAATAGCACCCGAGATATCACCAGATATATATTGGATTTTCCCTGACCCTGAGTGTCCGGCCCCATGAGACGGTGGTTTTCTCGGCCCCTGGTGTTCCGAGGTCGTTCCCGCTGCACGTATTCATGCGCCAGGGCTTCCTGCAGAGAATGCACTTTGATTTATCGGGCTATATGTAATAGCCGCCGAGATATCACCAGATATATGCTGGATTTTTACATGACCTTGGGTGACGGATACCGAAAATCTGTAATTTTCTCGGCCCCTGGTGGTCCGATGTCGTTCCTGCTGCACAGATTCATGCGCAAGGGCCTCCTACTGACAATGCACTTTGATTTATTGCGCTATCTCTAATAGCACACGAGATATCACCAGATATATATTGGATTTTACCCTGACACTTAGTATCCGGCCCCATGAGTCGGTAGTTTTCTCGGCCCCTGCTGGTCCGAGGTCGTACCCGCTGCACAGATTCATGCGGCAGGGCCCCCTGCAGATAATTCACTTTGGTTTAGTGCGCTATCTGTAAGAACACCCGAGATATCACCAGATATATATTGGATTTTTCCCTGACCCTGAGTGTCCGGCCCCATGTGTCGGTGGTTTTCTCGGCCCCTGGTGGCCCGAGGTCGTTCCCGCTGCACAGATGCATGCGCCAGGGCCTCCTGCAGATAATTCACTTTGGTTTATTGCGCTATCTTTAATAGCACTCGCGATATCACCAGATATATATTGGTTTTTTCCCTGATCCTGAGTATCCGACCCCATGAGACCGTGGTTTTTTCGGCCCCTGGTGGTCCGAGGTCGTTCCCGCTGCACAGATTCATGCGCCAGGGTCTGCTACAGACAATGCACTTTGATTAATTGCGCTATCTGTAATAGCACCCTACGTATCAATAGATATTTATTGGATTTTTCCCTGACCCTGAGTACCCGGACCCATGAGAAGCTGGTTTTCTCGGCCCCTGGTGGTCCGAGGTCTTTTCCGCTGCACAGATTCATGCGCTAGTGCCTGCTACAGACAATGCACTTTGATTTATTGCGCTATCTGCAATAGCACCTGAGATATCACCAGATATATGCTGGATTTTAACATGACCTTGGGTGACGGATACCGAAAATCTGTAATTTTCTCGGCCCCTGGTGGTCCGAGGTCGTTCCCGCTGCACAGATTCATGCGCAAGGGCCTCATACGGACAATGCACTTTGATTTATTGCGCTATCTGTAATAGCACCCGAGATATCACCAGATATATACTGGATTTTTACATGACCTTGGGTGACGGATACCGAATATCTGTAATTTTCCCGGCCCCTGGTGGTTCGAGGTCGTTCCCGCTGCACAGATTCATGCGCCAGGGCCTCCTACAGACAATGCACTTTGGTTTATTGCGCTATCTCTAATAGCTCCGGAGATATCACCAGATATATATTGGATTTTCCCCTGACCCTGAGTGTCCGGCCCCATGAGACGGTGGTTTTCTCGACCCCTGGTGGTCGGAGGTCGTTCCCGCTGCCCAGGTTAATGCGACAGGGCCTCCTACAGAAAATGCACTTTGATCTATTGCGCAATCTGTAATAGAACCCGAGATATCACCAGATATATTCTGGATTTTTACATGACTTTGGGTGACGGATACCGAAAATCTGTAATTTTCTCGACCCCTGGAGATCCGAGGTCGTTCCTGCTTCACAGATACATGCGCCAGGGCTTCCTGCAGACAATGCACTTTGATTTATCGCGCTATCTGTAATAGCACCCGCGAAAGCACCATATATATGCAGGATTTTTACATGACTTTGGGTGACGGATACCGAAAATCTGTAATTTTCTCGTCCCCCAGTGGTCCGATGTCGTTCCTGCTGCACAGATTCATGCGCAAGGGCCTCCTACGGACAATGAACTTTGATTTATCGCGCTCACTGTAATAGAACCCGAGATATCACCAGATATATGCTGGATTTTTACATGACATTGGGTGACGGATACCGAAAATCTGTAATTTTCTCGGCCCCTGGTGGTCCGATGTCGTTCCTGCTGCACAGATTCAGGCGCATGGGCCTCCTACGGACAATGCACTATGATTTATTGCGCTATCTCTAATAGCACCCGAGATATCACCAGATATATATTTGATTTTTCCCTGACCCTGAGTGTCCGGCCCCATGAGACGGTGGTTTTCTGGGCCCCTGGTGTTCCGAGGTCGTTCCCGCTGAACAGATTCATGCGCCAGGGCCTCCTACAGATAATTCACTTTGGTTTACTGCGCTATCTCTAATAGCACCCCAGATATCACCAGATATATATTGGATTTTCCCCTGACCCTGAGTGTCCGGCCCCATGAGACGGTGGTTTTCTCGACCCCTGGTGGTCAGAAGTCGTTCCTGCTGCACAGATTCATGCGCAAGGGCCTCCTACGGACAATGCACATTGATTTATCGCGCTCACTGTAATAGCACCCGAGATATCACCAGATATATACTGGATTTTTACATGACCTTGGGTGACGGATACCGAAAATCTGTAATTTTCTCGGCCCCTGGAGATCCGAAGTCGATCCTGCTTCACAGATTCATGCGCCAGGGCTTCCTGCAGACAATGCACTTTGATTTATCGCGCTATCTGTAATAGAACCCGAGATATCACCAGATATATATTCAGGATTTTTACATGACATTGGGTGACGGATACCGAAAATCTGTAATTTTCTCGTCCCCTAGTTGTCCGATGTCGTTCCTGCTGCACAGATTCATGCGCAAGGTACTCCTACGGACAATGCACTTTGATTTATTGCGCTATCTCTAATAGCACCCGAGATATCGCCAGATATATATTTGATTTTTCCCTGACCCTGAGTGTCCGGCCCCATGAGACGGTGGTTTTCTCGGCCCCTGGTGGTCCGAGGTCGTTCACGCTGCACAGATGCATGCGCCAGTGCCTCCTGCAGATAATTCACTTTGATTTATCGCGCTATCTGTAATAGCACCCGCGAAAGCACCATATATATGCTGGATTTTTACATGACTTTGGGTGACGGATACCGAAAATCTGTAATTTTCTCGTCCCCTAGTGGTCCGATGTCGTTCCTGCTGCACAGATTCATGCGCAAGGGCCTCCTACGGACAATGCACTTTGATTTATCGCGCTCACTGTAATAGAACCCGAGATATCACCAGATATATGCTGGATTTTTACATGACATTGGGTGACGGATACCGAAAATCTGTAATTTTCTTGGCCCCTGGTGGTCCGATGTCGCTCCCGCTGCACAGATTCATGCGCAAGGTCCTCCTACGGACAATGCACTTTGATTTATTGCGCTATCTCTAATAGCACCCGAGATATCACCAGATATATATTTGATTTTTCCCTAACCCTGAGTGTCCGGCCCCATGAGACGGTGGTTTTCTCGGCCCCTGGTGGTCCGAGGTCGATCCCGCTGCACAGATGCATACGCCAGGGCCTCCTGCTGATAATTCACTTTGGTTTATTGCGCTATCTCTAATAGCTCCGGAGATATCACCAGATATATATTGGATTTTTACATGACATTGGGTGACGGATACCGAAAATCTGTAATTTTCTCGGCCCCTGGTGGTCCGAGGTCATTCCCGCTGCACAGATGCATGCGACAGGGCCTCCTGCAGATAATTCACTTTGATTTATCGCGCTATCTGTAATAGCACCCGCGAAAGCACCATATATATGCTGGATTCTTACATGACTTTGGGTGACGGATACCGAGAATCTGTAATTTTCTCGTCCCCCAGTGGTCCGATGTCGTTCCTGCTGCACAGATGCATGCGCCAGGGCCTCCTGCAGATAAATCACTTTGATTTATCGCCCTATCTGTAATAGCACCCGGGAAGGCACCATATATATGCTGGATTTTTACATGACTTTGGGTTACGGATACCGAAAATCTGTAATTTTCTCGGCCCCCGGAGATCCGAGGTCGTTCCTGCTTCACAGATTCATGCGCCAGGGATTCCTGCAGACAATGCACTTTGATTTATCGCGCTATCTGTAATAGAACCCGAGATATCACCGGATATATGCTGGATTTTTACATGACATTGGTTGACGGATACCGAAAATCTGTAATTTTCTCGGCCCCTGGAGGTCCGATGTCTTTCCTGCTGCACAGATTCATGCGCAAGGGCCTCCTACGGACAATGCACTTTGATTTATCGCGCTCACTGTAATAGAACCCGAGATATCACCAGATATATGCTGGATTTTTACATGACATTGGGTGACGGATACCGAAAATCTGTAATTTTCTCGTCCCCCTGGTGGTCCGAGGTCGTTCCCGCTGCACAGACCCATGCGGCAGGGCCTCCTACAGACCATGCACTTTGATTTATTGCGCTATCTGTAATAGCACCCGAGATATCACCAGATATATATTGGATTTTTCCCTGAACCTGAGTGTCCGGCCCCATGAGACGGTGGTTTTCTCGGCCCCTGGTGGTCCGAGGTCGTTCCCGCTGCACAGATTCATGCGCCAGGGCCTCCTGCAGATAAAGCACTTTGGTTTATTGCGCTATTTCTAATAGCACCCGAGATACCACCAAATATATATTGGATTTTTCCCTGACCCTGACAGTCCGGCACCATGTGTCGGTGATTTTCTCGGTCCCTGGTGGTCCGAGGTAGATCCCGCTGGACATATTCATGCGCCAGGGTCTGCTGCAGGCAGTGCACTTGGATTTATCGCGCTATCTGTAATAGTACCCGAGATATCACCAGATATATGCTGGATTTTTACATGACCTTGGGCGACGGATACCAAAAATCTGTAATTTTCTCGGCCCCTGGTGGTCCGAGGTCGATCCTGCTGCACCGATTCATGCGCTAGGGCCTCCTGCAGACAATGCACTTTGATTTATCGCGCTATCTGCAATAGTACCCGAGATATCACCAGATATATGCTGAATTTTTACATGACCTTGGGCGACGGATACCGAAAATCTGTAATTTTCTCGGCCCCTGGTGGTCCGAGGTCGTTCCTGCTGCACCGATTCATGCGCCAGGGCCTCCTGCAGACAGTGCACATTGGTTTATCGCGCTATCTGTAATAGCACCCGAGATATCACCAGATATATATTCGATTTTTCCCTGACCCTGAGTGTCCTGCCCCATGAGACGGTAGATTTCTCGGCATCTGGTGGTCAGAGGTCGTTCCCGCTGCACAGACTCATGCGCCAGGGCCTCCTACGGACAATGCACTTTGATTTATTGCGCGATCTCTAATAGCACCCGAGATATCACCAGATATATATTGGATTTTCCCCTGACCCTGAGTGTCCGGCCCCATGAGACGGTGGTTTTCTCGGCCCCTGGTGGTCCGAAGTCGTTCCCGCTGCACAGATTAATGCGCCAGGGCCTCCTGCAGACAATACACTTTGGTTTATTGCGCTATCTCTAATAGCACCCGAGATATCACCAGATATATACTGAATTTTCCCCTGACCCTGAGTGTCCGGCCCCATGAGACTGTGGTTTTCTCGGCTCCTGTTGGTCCGAGGTCGTACCCGCTGCACAGGATCATGCGCCAGGGCCTCCTACAGACAATGCAGTTTGATTTATTGCGCTATCTGTAATAGCACCCGAGATATCACCAGATATATATTGGATTTTTCCCTGAACCTGAGTGTCCGGCCCCATGAGACGGTGGTTTTCTCGGCCCCTGGTGGTCCGAGGTCGTTGCCGCTGCACAGATGCATGCGCCAGGGCCTCCTGCAGACAATACACTTTGGTTTATTGCGCTATCTCTAATAGCACCCGAGATATCACCAGATATATATTGGATTTTCCCATGACCCTGAGTGTCCGGCCCCATGTGACGGTGGTTTTCTCGGCCCCTGGTGGTCCGAGGTCGTTCCCGCTGCCCAGATTCATGCGCCAGGGCCTCCTACAGACAATGCAGTTTGATTTATTGCGCTATCTGTAATAGCACCCGAGATATCACCAGATATATATTGGATTTTTCCCCGACCCTGAGTGTCCGGCCCCATGAGACGATGGTTTTCTCGGCCCCTGGTGGTCACAGGTCGTTCCCGCTGCACGGATGCATGCGCCAGCGCCTCCTGCAGATAATTCACTTTGGCTTATTGCGCTATCTCTAACAGCACCTGTGATATCACCAGATATATATTGGATTTTCACCTGACCCTGAGTGTCCGGCCCCATGAGACTGCGGTTTTCTCGGCCCCTGGTGGTCCGAGGTCGTACCCGCTGCACAGGTTCATGCGCCAGGGCCTCCTACAGACAATGCACTTTGGTTTATTGCGCTACCTCTAATAGCACCCGAGATATCACCAGATATAAGTTGGATTTTTCTCTGACCCTGAGTGTCCGGCCCCAGGAGACGGTGGTTTTCTCGGCCCCTGGTGGTCCGAGGTCGTTCCCGCTGCCCAGATTCATGCGCCAGGGCCTCCTACAGACAATGCAGTTTGATTTATTGCGCTATCTGTAATAGCACCCGAGATATCACCAGATATATATTGGATTTTCCCCTGACGCTGAGTGTCCGGCCCCATGAGACGGTGGTTTTCTCGGTCCCTGGTGGTCCGAGGTCGTTCCCGCTGCACATATTAATGCGCCAGGGCCTCCTACAGACAATGCACTTTAATTTATTGCGCCATCTGTAATAGCACCCGAGATATCACCAGATATATATTGCATTTTTCCCTAAGCCTGAGTGTCCTGCCCCATGAGACGGTGGTTTTCTCGGCCCCTGGTGGTCCGAGGTCGTTCCCGCTGCACAGATTCATGCGCAATGGCCTCCTACGGACCATGCACTTTGATTTATTGCGCTATGTCTAATAGCACCCGAGATATCACCAGTTATATATTTGATTCTTCCCTGACCCTGAGTGTCCGGACCCATGAGACGGTGGTTTTCTCGGCCCCTGGTAGTCCGAGGCCGTTCCCGCTGCTGAGATGCATGCGCCAGGGCCTCCTGCAGATAATTCACTTTGGTTTATTGCGCTATCTCTAATAGCAACCGAGATATCACCAGATATATGCTGGATTTTTACATGACCTTGGGGGACGGATTCCGAATATCAGTAATTTTCTCGGCCCCTGGTGGTCCGAGGTAGTTCCTGCTGCACAGATTCATTCGCCAGTGCCTCCTACAGACAATGCACTTTGATTTATTGCGCTATCTATAATAGCACCCGAGATATAACCAGACATATATTGGATTTTCCCCTGACCCTGAGAGTGCGGCCCCATGAGGCGGTGATTTTCTCTGCCCCTGGTGGTTCGAGGTCGTTCCCGCTGCACAGAATCATGCGCCAGGGCTTCCTAGAGACAATGCACGTTGATTTATGTCGTTACCTGTAATATAACACGAGATATCACCAGATATATGCTGGATTTTTACATGAAATTGGGTGACGGATACCGAAAATCTGTAATTTTCTCGGCCCCTGGTGGTCCGTTGTCGTCCCTGCTGCACAGATTCATACGCCAGGTCCTCCTATGGACAAGGCACTTTGATTTATTGCCCTATTTCTAATAGCACCCGTGATATCACCAGATATATATTTGATTTTTCCCTGACCCTGAGTGTCCGGACCCATGAGACGGCGGTTTTCTCGGCCCCTGGTGGTCTGAGGTCGTTCCCGCTGCACAGATGCATGCGCCAGGGCTTCCTGCAGACAATGCCCTTTGATTTATCGCGCTATCTCTAATAGCACCCGAGATATCACCAGATATATATTTGATTTTACCCTGACCCTGAGTGTCCGGCCCTAAGAGACGGTGGTTTTCTCGGCCCCTGGTGGTCCGAGGTCGATCCCGCTGCACAGATTCATGCGCCAGCGCCCCCTGCAGATAATTCACTTTTGTTTATTCCGCTATCTCTAATAGCACCCGATATATCACCAGATATATATTGGATTTTTCCCTGACCCTGACTGTCCGGCCGCATGTGTCGGTGGTTTTCTCGGCCCCTGGTGGTCCGAGGTCGTTCCCGCTGCACAGATTCATGCGCCAGGGCCTCCTGCAGACAATGCACTTTGGATTATTGCGCTATCTGTAATAGCACCCGAGATATCACCAGATATATGTTGGATTTTTCCCTGACCCTGAGTGTCCGGCCCCATGAGACGGTAGTTTTATCGGCCCCTGGTGGTCCGAGGTCGTTCCCGCTGCACAGATTCATGCGCTGGGTCCTCCTGCAGACAATGCACTCTGATTTATTGCGCTAACTCTAATAGCACCCGACATATCACCAGATATATATTGGATTTTTCCCTGACCCTGACAGTCCGACCCCATGAGACGGTGGTTTTCTCGGCCCCTGGTGTTCTGAGGTCGTTACCGCTGCACAGATTCATGCGCCAGGGCCTCCTACAGACAGTACAATTTGATTTATTGCGCTATCTGTAATAGCACCCGAGATATCACCAGATATATATTGGATTTTTCCATGACCCTGACAGTCCTGCCCCATGAGACGGTGATTTTCTCGGTCCCTGGTGGTCCGAGGTCGATCCCGCTGCACAGGTTCATGCGATAGGGCCTCCTGCAGACAATGGACTTTGATTTATTGCGCTATCTCTAATAGCACCCGAGATATCCCCAGTTATATATTGGATTTTTCCCTGAGCCTGACAGTGCGGCCTCATGAGACGGTGATTTTCTCGGCCCCTGGTGGTCCGAGGGCGTTCCCGCTGCACAGATTCATGCGCATGTGCCTCCTACGGACAATGCCATTTGATTTATTGCGCTATCTCTAATAGCACCCGAGATATCACCAGATATATATTGGATTTTTCCATGACCCTGACAGTCCTGCCCCATGAGACGGTGATTTTCTCGGTCCCTGGTGGTCCGAGGTCGATCCCGCTGCACAGATTCATGCGCCGGGGCCTCCTGCAGACAATGCACTTTGATTTATTGCGCTATCTATAACAGCACCCGAGATATCACCAAATATATATTGGATTTATCCCTGACCCTGAGAGTCCGACCCCATGAGATGGTGGTTTTCTCGGCCCCTGGTGGTCCGAGGTCGTTCCCGCTGTACAGACTCATGCGCCAGGGTCACCTACAGACAATGCACTTTGGTTTATTGCGCTATCTGTAGTAGCACCCGACATATCACCAGATATATGCTGGATTTTTACATGACCCTGGGTGACGGATTCCGAATATCTGTAATTTGCTCGGCCCCTGGTGGTCCGAGGTCGTTCCTGCTGCACAGATTCATTCGCCAGTTCCTCCTACAGACAATGCACTTTGATTTATTGCGCTATCTGTAATAGCACCCGAGATATCACCAGATATATATTGGATTTTCCCCAGACCCTGAGTGTCCGGCCCCATGAGACGGTGATTTTCTCGGCCCCTGGTGGTCCGAGGTCGTTCCCGCTGCACAGATTCATGCGCCAGGGCCTCCTGCAGACTGTGCACTTTAATTTATTTCGCTATCTCTAATAGCACCCGAGATATCAACAGATAAATATTGGATTTTTCCTTGACCCTGACAGTCCGGCCCCATGTGTCGATGGTTTTCTCGGTCCCTCGTGGTCCGATGTCGATCCCGCTGCACAGATTCATGCGCCAGGGCCCCCTGCAGATAATTCGCTGTGATTTATTGCGCTATCAGTAATAGCACCCGAGATATCACCAGATATATATTGAATTTTCCCCTGACCCTGAGTGTCCGGCCCCATGAGACGGTGGTTTTCTCGACCCTGGTGGCCCGAGGTCGTTCCTGCTGCACAGATTCATGCGCCAGGGCCTCCTACAGACAATTCACTTTGGTTTATTGCGCTATCTGTAGTAGCACCCGAGATGTCACCAGATATATGCTGGATTTTTACATCACCCTGGGTGACGGATTCCGAATATCTGTAATTTACTCGGCCAGTGGTGGTCCGAGGTCGTTCCTGCTATACAGATTCATTCGCCAGTTCCTCCTACAGACAATCCACTTTGATTTATTGCGGTATCTCTAATAGCACCCGAGATATCACCACATATCTAATGGATTTTTCCCTGACCCTGACAGTCCGGGCCCATGTGTCGGTGGTTTTCTCGGCCCCTGGTGGTCCGAGGTCGTTCCCGCTGCCCAGATTCATGCGCCAGGTCCCCTGCAGATAATTCACTTTGGTTTATTGCGCTATCTCTAATAGCACCCGAGATATCAACAGATATATATTGGATTTTTCCCTGACCCTGAGTGTCCGGCCCCATGAGACGTTGGTTTTCTCGGGCCCTGGTGCTCCGAGATCGTTCCCGCTGCACAGATTCATGCGGGAGGACCTCCTGCAGATAATTCACTTTGGTTTATTGCGCTATCTCTCATAGCACTCGAGCTATCACTAGATGTATATTGGATTTTGCCCTGACCCTGAGTGTCCGGCCCCATGAGACGGTGATTTTCTCGGTCCGTCGTTGTCCGAGGTCGATCCCGCTGCACAGATTCATTCGTCAGGACCTCCTACAGACAATGCACTTCGATTTATTGCGCTATCTGTAGTAGCACCCGAGATATCACCATATATATATTGGATTTTTCCCTGACCCTGAGAGTCCGGCCCCATGAGACGGTGGTTTTCTCGGCCCCTGGTGGTCCGAGGCCGTTCCCGCTGCACAGATTCATGCGCCATGGCTTCCTGCATATAATTCACATTGGTTTATTGCGCTATCTCTAATAGCACCCGAGATATCACCAGATATATGCTGGATTTTTACATGACCTTGGGTGACGGAGACGGAAAATCTGTAATTTTCTCGGCCCCTGGTCGTCCGAGGTCGTTCCCGCTGCACAGATTCATGCGCCAGGGCCTGCTACAGACAATGCACTTTGATTTATCGCGCTATCTGTAATAGCACCCGAGATATCACCAGATATATATTGGATTTTTCCCTGAACCTGAGTGTCCGGCCCCATGAGACGGTGGTTTTCTCGGCCCCTGGTGGTCCGAGGTCGTTGCCGCTGCACAGATGCATGCGCCAGGGCCTCCTGCAGACAATACACTTTGGTTTATTGCGCTATCTCTAATAGCACCCGAGATATCACCAGATATATATTGGATTTTCCCATGACCCTGAGTGTCCGGCCCCATGTGACGGTGGTTTTCTCGGCCCCTGGTGGTCCGAGGTCGTTCCCGCTGCCCAGATTCATGCGCCAGGGCCTCCTACAGACAATGCAGTTTGATTTATTGCGCTATCTGTAATAGCACCCGAGATATCACCAGATATATATTGGATTTTTCCCCGACCCTGAGTGTCCGGCCCCATGAGACGATGGTTTTCTCGGCCCCTGGTGGTCACAGGTCGTTCCCGCTGCACGGATGCATGCGCCAGCGCCTCCTGCAGATAATTCACTTTGGCTTATTGCGCTATCTCTAACAGCACCTGTGATATCACCAGATATATATTGGATTTTCACCTGACCCTGAGTGTCCGGCCCCATGAGACTGCGGTTTTCTCGGCCCCTGGTGGTCCGAGGTCGTACCCGCTGCACAGGTTCATGCGCCAGGGCCTCCTACAGACAATGCACTGTGGTTTATTGCGCTACCTCTAATAGCACCCGAGATATCACCAGATATAAGTTGGATTTTTCTCTGACCCTGAGTGTCCGGCCCCAGGAGACGGTGGTTTTCTCGGCCCCTGGTGGTCCGAGGTCGTTCCCGCTGCCCAGATTCATGCGCCAGGGCCTCCTACAGACAATGCAGTTTGATTTATTGCGCTATCTGTAATAGCACCCGAGATATCACCAGATATATATTGGATTTTCCCCTGACGCTGAGTGTCCGGCCCCATGAGACTGTGGTATTCTCGGCCTCTGGTGGTCCGAGGTCGTTCCCGCTGCACAGATTCATGCGCCAGGGCCTCCTGCAGATAATTCACTTTGGATTATTGCGCTATCTCTAATAGCACCCGAGATGTCACCAGATATATATTGGATTTTCCCCTGACGCTGAGTGTCCGGCCCCATGAGACGGTGGTTTTCTCGGTCCCTGGTGGTCCGAGGTCGTTCCCGCTGCACATATTAATGCGCCAGGGCCTCCTACAGACAATGCACTTTAATTTATTGCGCCATCTCTAATAGCACCCGAGATATCACCAGATATATATTGCATTTTTCCCTAAGCCTGAGTGTCCTGCCCCATGAGACGGTGGTTTTCTCGGCCCCTGGTGGTCCGAGGTCGTTCCCGCTGCACAGATTCATGCGCAATGGCCTCCTACGGACCATGCACTTTGATTTATTGCGCTATGTCTAATAGCACCCGAGATATCACCAGTTATATATTTGATTCTTCCCTGACCCTGAGTGTCCGGACCCATGAGACGGTGGTTTTCTCGGCCCCTGGTAGTCCGAGGCCGTTCCCGCTGCTCAGATGCATGCGCCAGGGCCTCCTGCAGATAATTCACTTTGGTTTATTGCGCTATCTCTAATAGCAACCGAGATATCACCAGATATATGCTGGATTTTTACATGACCTTGGGGGACGGATTCCGAATATCAGTAATTTTCTCGGCCCCTGGTGGTCCGAGGTAGTTCCTGCTGCACAGATTCATTCGCCAGTGCCTCCTACAGACAATGCACTTTGATTTATTGCGCTATCTATAATAGCACCCGAGATATAACCAGATATATATTGGATTTTCCCCTGACCCTGAGAGTGCGGCCCCATGAGGCGGTGATTTTCTCGGCCCCTGGTGGTTCGAGGTCGTTCCCGCTGCACAGAATCATGCGCCAGGGCTTCCTAGAGACAATGCACGTTGATTTATGTCGTTACCTGTAATATAACACGAGATATCACCAGATATATGCTGGATTTTTACATGAAATTGGGTGACGGATACCGAAAATCTGTAATTTTCTCGGCCCCTGGTGGTCCGTTGTCGTCCCTGCTGCACAGATTCATACGCCAGGTCCTCCTATGGACAAGGCACTTTGATTTATTGCCCTATTTCTAATAGCACCCGTGATATCACCAGATATATATTTGATTTTTCCCTGACCCTGAGTGTCCGGACCCATGAGACGGCGGTTTTCTCGGCCCCTGGTGGTCTGAGGTCGTTCCCGCTGCACAGATGCATGCGCCAGGGCTTCCTGCAGACAATGCCCTTTGATTTATCGCGCTATCTCTAATAGCACCCGAGATATCACCAGATATATATTTGATTTTACCCTGACCCTGAGTGTCCGGCCCTAAGAGACGGTGGTTTTCTCGGCCCCTGGTGGTCCGAGGTCGATCCCGCTGCACAGATTCATGCGCCAGCGCCCCCTGCAGATAATTCACTTTTGTTTATTCCGCTATCTCTAATAGCACCCGATATATCACCAGATATATATTGGATTTTTCCCTGACCCTGACTGTCCGGCCGCATGTGTCGGTGGTTTTCTCGGCCCCTGGTGGTCCGTTGTCGTCCCTGCTGCACAGATTCATACGCCAGGTCCTCCTATGGACAAGGCACTTTGATTTATTGCCCTATTTCTAATAGCACCCGTGATATCACCAGATATATATTTGATTTTTCCCTGACCCTGAGTGTCCGGACCCATGAGACGGCGGTTTTCTCGGCCCCTGGTGGTCTGAGGTCGTTCCCGCTGCACAGATGCATGCGCCAGGGCTTCCTGCAGACAATGCCCTTTGATTTATCGCGCTATCTCTAATAGCACCCGAGATATCACCAGATATATATTTGATTTTACCCTGACCCTGAGTGTCCGGCCCTAAGAGACGGTGGTTTTCTCGGCCCCTGGTGGTCCGAGGTCGATCCCGCTGCACAGATTCATGCGCCAGCGCCCCCTGCAGATAATTCACTTTTGTTTATTCCGCTATCTCTAATAGCACCCGATATATCACCAGATATATATTGGATTTTTCCCTGACCCTGACTGTCCGGCCGCATGTGTCGGTGGTTTTCTCGGCCCCTGGTGGTCCGAGGTCGTTCCCGCTGCACAGATTCATGCGCCAGGGCCTCCTGCAGACAATGCACTTTGGTTTATTGCGCTATCTGTAATAGCACCCGAGATATCACCAGATATATGTTGGATTTTTCCCTGACCCTTAGTGTCCGGCCCCATGAGACGGTAGTTTTATCGGCCCCTGGTGGGCCGAGGTCGTTCCCGCTGCACAGATTCATGCGCTGGGTCCTCCTGCAGACAATGCACTCTGATTTATTGCGCTAACTCTAATAGCACCCGACATATCACCAGATATATATTGGATTTTTCCCTGACCCTGACAGTCCGACCCCATGAGACGGTGGTTTTCTCGGCCCCTGGTGTTCTGAGGTCGTTACCGCTGCACAGATTCATGCGCCAGGGCCTCCTACAGACAGTACAATTTGATTTATTGCGCTATCTGTAATAGCACCCGAGATATCACCAGATATATATTGTATTTTTCCCTGACCCTGAGTGTCCGGCCCCTTGTTTCGGTGGTTTTCTCGACCCCTGGTGGTCCGAGGTCGATCCCGCTGCACAGGTTCATGCGATAGGGCCTCCTGCAGACAATGGACTTTGATTTATTGCGCTATCTCTAATAGCACCCGAGATATCCCCAGTTATATATTGGATTTTTCCCTGAGCCTGACAGTGCGGCCTCATGAGACGGTGATTTTCTCGGCCCCTGGTGGTCCGAGGGCGTTCCCGCTGCACAGATTCATGCGCATGTGCCTCCTACGGACAATGCCATTTGATTTATTGCGCTATCTCTAATAGCACCCGAGATATCACCAGATATATATTGGATTTTTCCATGACCCTGACAGTCCTGCCCCATGAGACGGTGATTTTCTCGGCCCCTGGTGGTCCGAGGTCGATCCCGCTGCACAGATTCATGCGCCGGGGCCTCCTGCAGACAATGCACTTTGATTTATTGCGCTATCTATAACAGCACCCGAGATATCACCAAATATATATTGGATTTATCCCTGACCCTGAGAGTCCGACCCCATGAGATGGTGGTTTTCTCGGCCCCTGGTGGTCCGAGGTCGTTCCCGCTGTACAGACTCATGCGCCAGGGTCACCTACAGACAATGCACTTTGGTTTATTGCGCTATCTGTAGTAGCACCCGACATATCACCAGATATATGCTGGATTTTTACATGACCCTGGGTGACGGATTCCGAATATCTGTAATTTGCTCGGCCCCTGGTGGTCCGAGGTCGTTCCTGCTGCACAGATTCATTCGCCAGTTCCTCCTACAGACAATGCACTTTGATTTATTGCGCTATCTGTAATAGCACCCGAGATATCACCAGATATATATTGGATTTTCCCCAGACCCTGAGTGTCCGGCCCCATGAGACGGTGATTTTCTCGGCCCCTGGTGGTCCGAGGTCGTTCCCGCTGCACAGATTCATGCGCCAGGGCCTCCTGCAGACTGTGCACTTTAATTTATTTCGCTATCTCTAATAGCACCCGAGATATCAACAGATAAATATTGGATTTTTCCTTGACCCTGACAGTCCGGCCCCATGTGTCGATGGTTTTCTCGGTCCCTCGTGGTCCGATGTCGATCCCGCTGCACAGATTCATGCGCCAGGGCCCCCTGCAGATAATTCGCTGTGATTTATTGCGCTATCAGTAATAGCACCCGAGATATCACCAGATATATATTGAATTTTCCCCTGACCCTGAGTGTCCGGCCCCATGAGACGGTGGTTTTCTCGACCCTGGTGGCCCGAGGTCGTTCCTGCTGCACAGATTCATGCGCCAGGGCCTCCTACAGACAATTCACTTTGGTTTATTGCGCTATCTGTAGTAGCACCCGAGATGTCACCAGATATATGCTGGATTTTTACATCACCCTGGGTGACGGATTCCGAATATCTGTAATTTACTCGGCCAGTGGTGGTCCGAGGTCGTTCCTGCTAGACAGATTCATTCGCCAGTTCCTCCTACAGACAATCCACTTTGATTTATTGCGGTATCTCTAATAGCACCCGAGATATCACCACATATCTAATGGATTTTTCCCTGACCCTGACAGTCCGGGCCCATGTGTCGGTGGTTTTCTCGGCCCCTGGTGGTCCGAGGTCGTTCCCGCTGCCCAGATTCATGCGCCAGGTCCCCTGCAGATAATTCACTTTGGTTTATTGCGCTATCTCTAATAGCACCCGAGATATCAACAGATATATATTGGATTTTTCCCTGACCCTGAGTGTCCGGCCCCATGAGACGTTGGTTTTCTCGGGCCCTGGTGCTCCGAGATCGTTCCCGCTGCACAGATTCATGCGGGTGGACCTCCTGCAGATAATTCACTTTGGTTTATTGCGCTATCTCTCATAGCACTCGAGCTATCACCAGATGTATATTGGATTTTGCCCTGACCCTGAGTGTCCGGCCCCATGAGACGGTGATTTTCTCGGTCCGTCGTGGTCCGAGGTCGATCCCGCTGCACAGATTCATTCGTCAGGACCACCTACAGACAATGCACTTCGATTTATTGCGCTATCTGTAGTAGCACCCGAGATATCACCATATATATATTGGATTTTTCCCTGACCCTGAGAGTCCGGCCCCATGAGACGGTGGTTTTCTCGGCCCCTGGTGGTCCGAGGCCGTTCCCGCTGCACAGATTCATGCGCCATGGCTTCCTGCATATAATTCACATTGGTTTATTGCGCTATCTCTAATAGCACCCGAGATATCACCAGATATATGCTGGATTTTTACATGACCTTGGGTGACGGAGACGGAAAATCTGTAATTTTCTCGGCCCCTGGTCGTCCGAGGTCGTTCCCGCTGCACAGATTCATGCGCCAGGGCCTGCTACAGACAATGCACTTTGATTTATCGCGCTATCTCTAATAGCAGCCGAGATATCACCAGATATATATTGGAATTTTCCCTGACCCTGACAGTCCGGCCCCATGAGACGGTGGTTTTCTCGGACCCTGGTGGTCCGAGGCCGTTCCCGCTGCACAGATTTATGCGCCAGATCCGACTCCAGATTATTCAGTTTGGTTTATTGCGCTACCTCTATTAGCAGCCGAGATATCACCAGATATATATTGGATTTTTCCCTGACCCTGACAGCCCGGCCCGATGAGACGGTGGTTTTCTCGGACCCTGGCGGTCCGAGGCCGTTCCCGCTGCACAGATTTATGCGCCAGATCCGACTCCAGATAATTCAGTTTGGTTTATTGCGCTATCTCTAATAGCACCCGAGATATCACCAGATATATATTGGATTTTTCCATGACCCTGACAGTCCTGCCCCATGAGACGGTGGTTTTCTCGGCCCCTGGTGGTCCGAGGTCGTTCCTGCTGCACAGATTCATTCGCCAGTGCCTCCTACGGACAATGCACTTTGATTTATTGCGCTAACTGTAATAGCACCTGAGATATCACCAGATAAATATTGGATTTTTCCCTGACCCTGAGTGTCTGGTCCCATGAGACGGTGGTTTTCTCGGCCCCTGGTGGTCCGAGGTCGTTCCCGCTGCACGGATACATGCGCCAGAGCCTCCTAGAGACAATGCACTTTGATTTATTGCGCTATCTGTAATAGCACCCGAGATATCACCAGATATAGATTGGATTTTTCCCTGACCCTGACAGTCCGGCCCCATGTGTCGATGGATTTCTCGGTCCCTCGTGGTCCGATGTCGATCCCGCTGCACAGATGCATGCGCCAGGGCCCCCTGCAGATAATTCACTGTGATTTATTGCGCTATCCCTAATAGCACCCGAGATATCACCAGATATATATTGTATTTTTCCCTGACCCTGAGTGTCCGGCCCCTTGTTTCGGTGGTTTTCTCGACCCCTGGTGGTCCGAGGTCGATCCCGCTGCACAGGTTCATGCGATAGGGCCTCCTGCAGACAATGGACTTTGATTTATTGCGCTATCTCTAATAGCACCCGAGATATCCCCAGTTATATATTGGATTTTTCCCTGAGCCTGACAGTGCGGCCTCATGAGACGGTGATTTTCTCGGCCCCTGGTGGTCCGAGGGCGTTCCCGCTGCACAGACTCATGCGCATGTGCCTCCTACGGACAATGCCATTTGATTTATTGTGCTATCTCTAATAGCACCCGAGATATCACCAGATATATATTGGATTTTTACATGACCCTGGGTGACGGATTCCGAATATCTGTAATTTACTCGGCCAGTGGTGGTCCGAGGTCGTTCCTGCTAGACAGATTCATTCGCCAGTTCCTCCTACAGACAATCCACTTTGATTTATTGCGGTATCTCTAATAGCACCCGAGATATCACCACATATCTAATGGATTTTTCCCTGACCCTGACAGTCCGGCCCCATGTGTCGGTGGTTTTCTCGGCCCCTGGTGGTCCGAGGTCGTTCCCGCTGCCCAGATTCATGCGCCAGGTCCCCTGCAGATAATTCACTTTGGTTTATTGCGCTATCTCTAATAGCACCCGAGATATCAACAGATATATATTGGATTTTTCCCTGACCCTGAGTGTCCGGCCCCATGAGACGTTGGTTTTCTCGGGCCCTGGTGGTCCGAGATCGTTCCCGCTGCACAGATTCATGCGGGAGGACCTCCTGCAGATAATTCACTTTGGTTTATTGCGCTATCTCTCATAGCACTCGAGATATCACCAGATGTATATTGGATTTTGCCCTGACCCTGAGTGTCCGGCCCCATGAGACGGTGATTTTCTCGGTCCGTCGTGGTCCGAGGTCGATCCCGCTGCACAGATTCATTCGTCAGGACCTCCTACAGACAATGCACTTTGATTTATTGCGCTATCTGTAGTAGCACCCGAGATATCACCATATATATATTGGATTTTTCCCTGACCCTGAGAGTCCGGCCCCATGAGACGGTGGTTTTCTCGGCCCCTGGTCGTCCGAGGCCGTTCCCGCTGCACAGATTCATGCGCCATGGCTTCCTGCATATAATTCACATTGGTTTATTGCGCTATCTCTAATAGCACCCGAGATATCACCAGATATATGCTGGATTTTTACATGACCTTGGGTGACGGAGACGGAAAATCTGTAATTTTCTCGGCCCCTGGTCGTCCGAGGTCGTTCCCGCTGCACAGATTCATGCGCCAGGGCCTGCTACAGACAATGCACTTTGAGTTATCGCGCTATCTCTAATAGCAGCCGAGATATCACCAGATATATATTGGAATTTTCCCTGACCCTGACAGTCCGGCCCCATGAGACGGTGGTTTTCTCGGACCCTGGTGGTCCGAGGCCGTTCCCGCTGCACAGATTTATGCGCCAGATCCGACTCCAGATTATTCAGTTTGGTTTATTGCGCTATCTCTATTAGCAGCCGAGATATCACCAGATATATATTGGATTTTTCCCTGACCCTGACAGCCCGGCCCGATGAGACGGTGGTTTTCTCGGACCCTGGCGGTCCGAGGCCGTTCCCGCTGCACAGATTTATGCGCCAGATCCGACTCCAGATAATTCAGTTTGGTTTATTGCGCTATCTCTAATAGCACCCGAGATATCACCAGATATATATTGGATTTTTCCATGACCCTGACAGTCCTGCCCCATGAGACGGTGGTTTTCTCGGCCCCTGGTGGTCCGAGGTCGTTCCTGCTGCACAGATTCATTCGCCAGTGCCTCCTACGGACAATGCACTTTGATTTATTGCGCTAACTGTAATAGCACCTGAGATATCACCAGATAAATATTGGATTTTTCCCTGACCCTGACAGTCCGGCCCCATGAGACGGTGGTTTTCTCGGCCCCTGGTGGTCCGAGGTCGTTCCCGCTGCACGGATACATGCGCCAGAGCCTCCTAGAGACAATGCACTTTGATTTATTGCGCTATCTGTAATAGCACCCGAGATATCACCAGATATAGATTGGATTTTTCCCTGACCCTGACAGTCCGGCCCCATGTGTCGATGGATTTCTCGGTCCCTCGTGGTCCGATGTCGATCCCGCTGCACAGATGCATGCGCCAGGGCCCCCTGCAGATAATTCACTGTGATTTATTGCGCTATCCCTAATAGCACCCGAGATATCACCAGATATATATTGTATTTTTCCCTGACCCTGAGTGTCCGGCCCCTTGTTTCGGTGGTTTTCTCGACCCCTGGTGGTCCGAGGTCGATCCCGCTGCACAGGTTCATGCGATAGGGCCTCCTGCAGACAATGGACTTTGATTTATTGCGCTATCTCTAATAGCACCCGAGATATCCCCAGTTATATATTGGATTTTTCCCTGAGCCTGACAGTGCGGCCTCATGAGACGGTGATTTTCTCGGCCCCTGGTGGTCCGAGGGCGTTCCCGCTGCACAGATTCATGCGCATGTGCCTCCTACGGACAATGCCATTTGATTTATTGCGCTATCTCTAATAGCACCCGAGATATCACCAGATATATATTGGATTTTCCCCAGACCCTGAGTGTCCGGCCCCATGAGACGGTGATTTTCTCGGCCCCTGGTGGTCCGAGGTCGTTCCCGCTGCACAGATTCATGCGGGTGGACCTCCTGCAGATAATTCACTTTGGTTTATTGCGCTATCTCTCATAGCACTCGAGCTATCACCAGATGTATATTGGATTTTGCCCTGACCCTGAGTGTCCGGCCCCATGAGACGGTGATTTTCTCGGTCCGTCGTGGTCCGAGGTCGATCCCGCTGCACAGATTCATTCGTCAGGACCACCTACAGACAATGCACTTCGATTTATTGCGCTATCTGTAGTAGCACCCGAGATATCACCATATATATATTGGATTTTTCCCTGACCCTGAGAGTCCGGCCCCATGAGACGGTGGTTTTCTCGGCCCCTGGTGGTCCGAGGCCGTTCCCGCTGCACAGATTCATGCGCCATGGCTTCCTGCATATAATTCACATTGGTTTATTGCGCTATCTCTAATAGCACCCGAGATATCACCAGATATATGCTGGATTTTTACATGACCTTGGGTGACGGAGACGGAAAATCTGTAATTTTCTCGGCCCCTGGTCGTCCGAGGTCGTTCCCGCTGCACAGATTCATGCGCCAGGGCCTGCTACAGACAATGCACTTTGATTTATCGCGCTATCTCTAATAGCAGCCGAGATATCACCAGATATATATTGGAATTTTCCCTGACCCTGACAGTCCGGCCCCATGAGACGGTGGTTTTCTCGGACCCTGGTGGTCCGAGGCCGTTCCCGCTGCACAGATTTATGCGCCAGATCCGACTCCAGATTATTCAGTTTGGTTTATTGCGCTACCTCTATTAGCAGCCGAGATATCACCAGATATATATTGGATTTTTCCCTGACCCTGACAGCCCGGCCCGATGAGACGGTGGTTTTCTCGGACCCTGGCGGTCCGAGGCCGTTCCCGCTGCACAGATTTATGCGCCAGATCCGACTCCAGATAATTCAGTTTGGTTTATTGCGCTATCTCTAATAGCACCCGAGATATCACCAGATATATATTGGATTTTTCCATGACCCTGACAGTCCTGCCCCATGAGACGGTGGTTTTCTCGGCCCCTGGTGGTCCGAGGTCGTTCCTGCTGCACAGATTCATTCGCCAGTGCCTCCTACGGACAATGCACTTTGATTTATTGCGCTAACTGTAATAGCACCTGAGATATCACCAGATAAATATTGGATTTTTCCCTGACCCTGAGTGTCTGGTCCCATGAGACGGTGGTTTTCTCGGCCCCTGGTGGTCCGAGGTCGTTCCCGCTGCACGGATACATGCGCCAGAGCCTCCTAGAGACAATGCACTTTGATTTATTGCGCTATCTGTAATAGCACCCGAGATATCACCAGATATAGATTGGATTTTTCCCTGACCCTGACAGTCCGGCCCCATGTGTCGATGGATTTCTCGGTCCCTCGTGGTCCGATGTCGATCCCGCTGCACAGATGCATGCGCCAGGGCCCCCTGCAGATAATTCACTGTGATTTATTGCGCTATCCCTAATAGCACCCGAGATATCACCAGATATATATTGTATTTTTCCCTGACCCTGAGTGTCCGGCCCCTTGTTTCGGTGGTTTTCTCGACCCCTGGTGGTCCGAGGTCGATCCCGCTGCACAGGTTCATGCGATAGGGCCTCCTGCAGACAATGGACTTTGATTTATTGCGCTATCTCTAATAGCACCCGAGATATCCCCAGTTATATATTGGATTTTTCCCTGAGCCTGACAGTGCGGCCTCATGAGACGGTGATTTTCTCGGCCCCTGGTGGTCCGAGGGCGTTCCCGCTGCACAGACTCATGCGCATGTGCCTCCTACGGACAATGCCATTTGATTTATTGTGCTATCTCTAATAGCACCCGAGATATCACCAGATATATATTGGATTTTTACATGACCCTGGGTGACGGATTCCGAATATCTGTAATTTACTCGGCCAGTGGTGGTCCGAGGTCGTTCCTGCTAGACAGATTCATTCGCCAGTTCCTCCTACAGACAATCCACTTTGATTTATTGCGGTATCTCTAATAGCACCCGAGATATCACCACATATCTAATGGATTTTTCCCTGACCCTGACAGTCCGGCCCCATGTGTCGGTGGTTTTCTCGGCCCCTGGTGGTCCGAGGTCGTTCCCGCTGCCCAGATTCATGCGCCAGGTCCCCTGCAGATAATTCACTTTGGTTTATTGCGCTATCTCTAATAGCACCCGAGATATCAACAGATATATATTGGATTTTTCCCTGACCCTGAGTGTCCGGCCCCATGAGACGTTGGTTTTCTCGGGCCCTGGTGGTCCGAGATCGTTCCCGCTGCACAGATTCATGCGGGAGGACCTCCTGCAGATAATTCACTTTGGTTTATTGCGCTATCTCTCATAGCACTCGAGATATCACCAGATGTATATTGGATTTTGCCCTGACCCTGAGTGTCCGGCCCCATGAGACGGTGATTTTCTCGGTCCGTCGTGGTCCGAGGTCGATCCCGCTGCACAGATTCATTCGTCAGGACCTCCTACAGACAATGCACTTTGATTTATTGCGCTATCTGTAGTAGCACCCGAGATATCACCATATATATATTGGATTTTTCCCTGACCCTGAGAGTCCGGCCCCATGAGACGGTGGTTTTCTCGGCCCCTGGTCGTCCGAGGCCGTTCCCGCTGCACAGATTCATGCGCCATGGCTTCCTGCATATAATTCACATTGGTTTATTGCGCTATCTCTAATAGCACCCGAGATATCACCAGATATATGCTGGATTTTTACATGACCTTGGGTGACGGAGACGGAAAATCTGTAATTTTCTCGGCCCCTGGTCGTCCGAGGTCGTTCCCGCTGCACAGATTCATGCGCCAGGGCCTGCTACAGACAATGCACTTTGAGTTATCGCGCTATCTCTAATAGCAGCCGAGATATCACCAGATATATATTGGAATTTTCCCTGACCCTGACAGTCCGGCCCCATGAGACGGTGGTTTTCTCGGACCCTGGTGGTCCGAGGCCGTTCCCGCTGCACAGATTTATGCGCCAGATCCGACTCCAGATTATTCAGTTTGGTTTATTGCGCTATCTCTATTAGCAGCCGAGATATCACCAGATATATATTGGATTTTTCCCTGACCCTGACAGCCCGGCCCGATGAGACGGTGGTTTTCTCGGACCCTGGCGGTCCGAGGCCGTTCCCGCTGCACAGATTTATGCGCCAGATCCGACTCCAGATAATTCAGTTTGGTTTATTGCGCTATCTCTAATAGCACCCGAGATATCACCAGATATATATTGGATTTTTCCATGACCCTGACAGTCCTGCCCCATGAGACGGTGGTTTTCTCGGCCCCTGGTGGTCCGAGGTCGTTCCTGCTGCACAGATTCATTCGCCAGTGCCTCCTACGGACAATGCACTTTGATTTATTGCGCTAACTGTAATAGCACCTGAGATATCACCAGATAAATATTGGATTTTTCCCTGACCCTGACAGTCCGGCCCCATGAGACGGTGGTTTTCTCGGCCCCTGGTGGTCCGAGGTCGTTCCCGCTGCACGGATACATGCGCCAGAGCCTCCTAGAGACAATGCACTTTGATTTATTGCGCTATCTGTAATAGCACCCGAGATATCACCAGATATAGATTGGATTTTTCCCTGACCCTGACAGTCCGGCCCCATGTGTCGATGGATTTCTCGGTCCCTCGTGGTCCGATGTCGATCCCGCTGCACAGATGCATGCGCCAGGGCCCCCTGCAGATAATTCACTGTGATTTATTGCGCTATCCCTAATAGCACCCGAGATATCACCAGATATATATTGTATTTTTCCCTGACCCTGAGTGTCCGGCCCCTTGTTTCGGTGGTTTTCTCGACCCCTGGTGGTCCGAGGTCGATCCCGCTGCACAGGTTCATGCGATAGGGCCTCCTGCAGACAATGGACTTTGATTTATTGCGCTATCTCTAATAGCACCCGAGATATCCCCAGTTATATATTGGATTTTTCCCTGAGCCTGACAGTGCGGCCTCATGAGACGGTGATTTTCTCGGCCCCTGGTGGTCCGAGGGCGTTCCCGCTGCACAGATTCATGCGCATGTGCCTCCTACGGACAATGCCATTTGATTTATTGCGCTATCTCTAATAGCACCCGAGATATCACCAGATATATATTGGATTTTCCCCAGACCCTGAGTGTCCGGCCCCATGAGACGGTGATTTTCTCGGCCCCTGGTGGTCCGAGGTCGTTCCCGCTGCACAGATTCATGCGCCAGGGCCTCCTGCAGACTGTGCACTTTAATTTATTTCGCTATCTCTAATAGCACCCGAGATATCAACAGATAAATATTGGATTTTTCCTTGACCCTGACAGTCCGGCCCCATGTGTCGATGGTTTTCTCGGTCCCTCGTGGTCCGATGTCGATCCCGCTGCACAGATTCATGCGCCAGGGCCCCCTGCAGATAATTCGCTGTGATTTATTGCGCTATCAGTAATAGCACCCGAGATATCACCAGATATATATTGAATTTTCCCCTGACCCTGAGTGTCCGGCCCCATGAGACGGTGGTTTTCTCGACCCTGGTGGCCCGAGGTCGTTCCTGCTGCACAGATTCATGCGCCAGGGCCTCCTACAGACAATTCACTTTGGTTTATTGCGCTATCTGTAGTAGCACCCGAGATGTCACCAGATATATGCTGGATTTTTACATCACCCTGGGTGACGGATTCCGAATATCTGTAATTTACTCGGCCAGTGGTGGTCCGAGGTCGTTCCTGCTAGACAGATTCATTCGCCAGTTCCTCCTACAGACAATCCACTTTGATTTATTGCGGTATCTCTAATAGCACCCGAGATATCACCACATATCTAATGGATTTTTCCCTGACCCTGACAGTCCGGGCCCATGTGTCGGTGGTTTTCTCGGCCCCTGGTGGTCCGAGGTCGTTCCCGCTGCCCAGATTCATGCGCCAGGTCCCCTGCAGATAATTCACTTTGGTTTATTGCGCTATCTCTAATAGCACCCGAGATATCAACAGATATATATTGGATTTTTCCCTGACCCTGAGTGTCCGGCCCCATGAGACGTTGGTTTTCTCGGGCCCTGGTGCTCCGAGATCGTTCCCGCTGCACAGATTCATGCGGGTGGACCTCCTGCAGATAATTCACTTTGGTTTATTGCGCTATCTCTCATAGCACTCGAGCTATCACCAGATGTATATTGGATTTTGCCCTGACCCTGAGTGTCCGGCCCCATGAGACGGTGATTTTCTCGGTCCGTCGTGGTCCGAGGTCGATCCCGCTGCACAGATTCATTCGTCAGGACCACCTACAGACAATGCACTTCGATTTATTGCGCTATCTGTAGTAGCACCCGAGATATCACCATATATATATTGGATTTTTCCCTGACCCTGAGAGTCCGGCCCCATGAGACGGTGGTTTTCTCGGCCCCTGGTGGTCCGAGGCCGTTCCCGCTGCACAGATTCATGCGCCATGGCTTCCTGCATATAATTCACATTGGTTTATTGCGCTATCTCTAATAGCACCCGAGATATCACCAGATATATGCTGGATTTTTACATGACCTTGGGTGACGGAGACGGAAAATCTGTAATTTTCTCGGCCCCTGGTCGTCCGAGGTCGTTCCCGCTGCACAGATTCATGCGCCAGGGCCTGCTACAGACAATGCACTTTGATTTATCGCGCTATCTCTAATAGCAGCCGAGATATCACCAGATATATATTGGAATTTTCCCTGACCCTGACAGTCCGGCCCCATGAGACGGTGGTTTTCTCGGACCCTGGTGGTCCGAGGCCGTTCCCGCTGCACAGATTTATGCGCCAGATCCGACTCCAGATTATTCAGTTTGGTTTATTGCGCTACCTCTATTAGCAGCCGAGATATCACCAGATATATATTGGATTTTTCCCTGACCCTGACAGCCCGGCCCGATGAGACGGTGGTTTTCTCGGACCCTGGCGGTCCGAGGCCGTTCCCGCTGCACAGATTTATGCGCCAGATCCGACTCCAGATAATTCAGTTTGGTTTATTGCGCTATCTCTAATAGCACCCGAGATATCACCAGATATATATTGGATTTTTCCATGACCCTGACAGTCCTGCCCCATGAGACGGTGGTTTTCTCGGCCCCTGGTGGTCCGAGGTCGTTCCTGCTGCACAGATTCATTCGCCAGTGCCTCCTACGGACAATGCACTTTGATTTATTGCGCTAACTGTAATAGCACCTGAGATATCACCAGATAAATATTGGATTTTTCCCTGACCCTGAGTGTCTGGTCCCATGAGACGGTGGTTTTCTCGGCCCCTGGTGGTCCGAGGTCGTTCCCGCTGCACGGATACATGCGCCAGAGCCTCCTAGAGACAATGCACTTTGATTTATTGCGCTATCTGTAATAGCACCCGAGATATCACCAGATATAGATTGGATTTTTCCCTGACCCTGACAGTCCGGCCCCATGTGTCGATGGATTTCTCGGTCCCTCGTGGTCCGATGTCGATCCCGCTGCACAGATGCATGCGCCAGGGCCCCCTGCAGATAATTCACTGTGATTTATTGCGCTATCCCTAATAGCACCCGAGATATCACCAGATATATATTGTATTTTTCCCTGACCCTGAGTGTCCGGCCCCTTGTTTCGGTGGTTTTCTCGACCCCTGGTGGTCCGAGGTCGATCCCGCTGCACAGGTTCATGCGATAGGGCCTCCTGCAGACAATGGACTTTGATTTATTGCGCTATCTCTAATAGCACCCGAGATATCCCCAGTTATATATTGGATTTTTCCCTGAGCCTGACAGTGCGGCCTCATGAGACGGTGATTTTCTCGGCCCCTGGTGGTCCGAGGGCGTTCCCGCTGCACAGACTCATGCGCATGTGCCTCCTACGGACAATGCCATTTGATTTATTGTGCTATCTCTAATAGCACCCGAGATATCACCAGATATATATTGGATTTTTACATGACCCTGGGTGACGGATTCCGAATATCTGTAATTTACTCGGCCAGTGGTGGTCCGAGGTCGTTCCTGCTAGACAGATTCATTCGCCAGTTCCTCCTACAGACAATCCACTTTGATTTATTGCGGTATCTCTAATAGCACCCGAGATATCACCACATATCTAATGGATTTTTCCCTGACCCTGACAGTCCGGCCCCATGTGTCGGTGGTTTTCTCGGCCCCTGGTGGTCCGAGGTCGTTCCCGCTGCCCAGATTCATGCGCCAGGTCCCCTGCAGATAATTCACTTTGGTTTATTGCGCTATCTCTAATAGCACCCGAGATATCAACAGATATATATTGGATTTTTCCCTGACCCTGAGTGTCCGGCCCCATGAGACGTTGGTTTTCTCGGGCCCTGGTGGTCCGAGATCGTTCCCGCTGCACAGATTCATGCGGGAGGACCTCCTGCAGATAATTCACTTTGGTTTATTGCGCTATCTCTCATAGCACTCGAGATATCACCAGATGTATATTGGATTTTGCCCTGACCCTGAGTGTCCGGCCCCATGAGACGGTGATTTTCTCGGTCCGTCGTGGTCCGAGGTCGATCCCGCTGCACAGATTCATTCGTCAGGACCTCCTACAGACAATGCACTTTGATTTATTGCGCTATCTGTAGTAGCACCCGAGATATCACCATATATATATTGGATTTTTCCCTGACCCTGAGAGTCCGGCCCCATGAGACGGTGGTTTTCTCGGCCCCTGGTCGTCCGAGGCCGTTCCCGCTGCACAGATTCATGCGCCATGGCTTCCTGCATATAATTCACATTGGTTTATTGCGCTATCTCTAATAGCACCCGAGATATCACCAGATATATGCTGGATTTTTACATGACCTTGGGTGACGGAGACGGAAAATCTGTAATTTTCTCGGCCCCTGGTCGTCCGAGGTCGTTCCCGCTGCACAGATTCATGCGCCAGGGCCTGCTACAGACAATGCACTTTGAGTTATCGCGCTATCTCTAATAGCAGCCGAGATATCACCAGATATATATTGGAATTTTCCCTGACCCTGACAGTCCGGCCCCATGAGACGGTGGTTTTCTCGGACCCTGGTGGTCCGAGGCCGTTCCCGCTGCACAGATTTATGCGCCAGATCCGACTCCAGATTATTCAGTTTGGTTTATTGCGCTATCTCTATTAGCAGCCGAGATATCACCAGATATATATTGGATTTTTCCCTGACCCTGACAGCCCGGCCCGATGAGACGGTGGTTTTCTCGGACCCTGGCGGTCCGAGGCCGTTCCCGCTGCACAGATTTATGCGCCAGATCCGACTCCAGATAATTCAGTTTGGTTTATTGCGCTATCTCTAATAGCACCCGAGATATCACCAGATATATATTGGATTTTTCCATGACCCTGACAGTCCTGCCCCATGAGACGGTGGTTTTCTCGGCCCCTGGTGGTCCGAGGTCGTTCCTGCTGCACAGATTCATTCGCCAGTGCCTCCTACGGACAATGCACTTTGATTTATTGCGCTAACTGTAATAGCACCTGAGATATCACCAGATAAATATTGGATTTTTCCCTGACCCTGACAGTCCGGCCCCATGAGACGGTGGTTTTCTCGGCCCCTGGTGGTCCGAGGTCGTTCCCGCTGCACGGATACATGCGCCAGAGCCTCCTAGAGACAATGCACTTTGATTTATTGCGCTATCTGTAATAGCACCCGAGATATCACCAGATATAGATTGGATTTTTCCCTGACCCTGACAGTCCGGCCCCATGTGTCGATGGATTTCTCGGTCCCTCGTGGTCCGATGTCGATCCCGCTGCACAGATGCATGCGCCAGGGCCCCCTGCAGATAATTCACTGTGATTTATTGCGCTATCCCTAATAGCACCCGAGATATCACCAGATATATATTGTATTTTTCCCTGACCCTGAGTGTCCGGCCCCTTGTTTCGGTGGTTTTCTCGACCCCTGGTGGTCCGAGGTCGATCCCGCTGCACAGGTTCATGCGATAGGGCCTCCTGCAGACAATGGACTTTGATTTATTGCGCTATCTCTAATAGCACCCGAGATATCCCCAGTTATATATTGGATTTTTCCCTGAGCCTGACAGTGCGGCCTCATGAGACGGTGATTTTCTCGGCCCCTGGTGGTCCGAGGGCGTTCCCGCTGCACAGATTCATGCGCATGTGCCTCCTACGGACAATGCCATTTGATTTATTGCGCTATCTCTAATAGCACCCGAGATATCACCAGATATATATTGGATTTTTCCATGACCCTGACAGTCCTGCCCCATGAGACGGTGATTTTCTCGGCCCCTGGTGGTCCGAGGTCGATCCCGCTGCACAGATTCATGCGCCGGGGCCTCCTGCAGACAATGCACTTTGATTTATTGCGCTATATATAACAGCACGCGAGATATCACCAAATATATATTGGATTTATCCCTGACCCTGAGAGTCCGACCCCATGAGATGGTGGTTTTCTCGGCCCCTGGTGGTCCGAGGTCGTTCCCGCTGCACAGACTCATGCGCCAGGGTCACCTACAGACAATGCACTTTGGTTTATTGCGCTATCTGTAGTAGCACCCGACATATCACCAGATAAATGCTGGATTTTTACATGACCCTGGGTGACGGATTCCGAATATCTGTAATTTGCTCGGCCCCTGGTGGTCCGAGGTCGTTCCCGCTGCACAGATTCATGCGCCAGGGCCTCCTGCAGACTGTGCACTTTAATTTATTTCGCTATCTCTAATAGCACCCGAGATATCAACAGATAAATATTGGATTTTTCCTTGACCATGACAGTCCGGCCCCATGTGTCGATGGTTTTCTCGGTCCCTCGTGGTCCGATGTCGATCCCGCTGCACAGATTCATGCGCCAGGGCCCCCTGCAGATAATTCGCTGTGATTTATTGCGCTATCAGTAATAGCACCCGAGATATCACCAGATATATATTGAATTTTCCCCTGACCCTGAGTGTCCGGCCCCATGAGACGGTGGTTTTCTCGACCCTGGTGGCCCGAGGTCGATCCCGCTGCACAGATTCATTCGTCAGGACCTCCTACAGACAATGCACTTTGATTTATTGCGCTATCTGTAGTAGCACCCGAGATATCACCATATATATATTGGATTTTTCCCTGACCCTGAGAGTCCGGCCCCATGAGACTGTGGATTTCTCGGCCCCTGGTGGTCCGAGGCCGTTCCCGCTGCACAGATTCATGCGCCATGGCTTCCTGCATATAATTCACATTGGTTTATTGCGCTATCTCTAATAGCACCCGAGATATCACCAGATATATGCTGGATTTTTACATGACCTTGGGTGACGGAGACCGAAAATCTGTAATTTTCTCGGCCCCTGGTCGTCCGAGGTCGTTCCCGCTGCACAGATTCATGCGCCAGGGCCTGCTACAGACAATGCACTTTGATTTATCGCGCTATCTCTAATAGCAGCCGAGATATCACCAGATATATATTGGAATTTTCCCTGACCCTGACAGTCCGGCCCCATGAGACGGTGGTTTTCTCGGACCCTGGTGGTCCGAGGCCGTTCCCGCTGCACAGATTTATGCGCCAGATCCGACTCCAGATAATTCAGTTTGGTTTATTGCGCTATCCCTAATAGCACCCGAGATATCACCAGATATATATTGGATTTTACCCTGACCCTGAGTGCCCGGCCCCATGTGTCGGCGGTTATCTCGGGCCCTCGTGATCCGAGGTCGATCCTGCTTCACAGATTCATGCGCTAGGGCCTCCTGCAGACAATGCACTTTGATTTATTGCGCTATCTGTAATAGCACCCGAGATATCACCAGATATATGCTGGATTTCTACATGTCCATGGGTGACGGATACCGAACATCTGTAATTTTCTTGGCCCCTGGTGGTCCGTCGTCGTTGCTGCTGCACAGATTCATGCGCCAGGGCCTCCTGCAGACAATGCACTTTTATTTATCGCGCCATCTGTAATAGAACCCGAGATATCACCAGATATATATTGGATTTTTCCCTGGCCCTGAGTGCCCGGCCGCATGTGTCGGTGGTTTTCTCGGCCCCTGGTGGTCCGAGGTCGATCCCGCTGCTCATATTCTTGCGCAAGGGCCTCTTACGGACAATGCCCTTTGATTTATTGCGCTATCTCTAATAGCACGCGAGATATCACCAGATATATACTGGATTATACCCTGACCCTTAGCATCCGGCCCCATGAGTCGGTGGTTTTCTCGGCCCCTGGTGGTCCGAGGTCGTTCCCGGTGCACATATTCATGTGCCAGGGCGTCCCGCAGACAATGCACTTTGATTTATCGCGCTATCTGTAATAGAACCCGAGATATCACCAGATATATATTGGATTTTTCCCTGACCCTGAGTGCCCGGCCCCATGTGTCGGTCGTTTTCCCCACCCCTGGTGGTCCAAGGTCGATCCCACTGCACAGATTTATGCGCCAGGGCCTCCTGCAGATAATTCACTTTGGTTTATTGCGCTATCCCTAATAGCACCCGAGATATCACCAGATATATGCTGGATTTTTACATGTCCTTGGGTGACGGATTCCGAATATCTGTAATTTTCTCGGCCCCTGGTGGTCCGAGGTCGTTCCCGCTGCACAAATTCATGCGCCAGGACATCCTACAGACAATGCCCTTTGGTTTATTGCGCTATCTGTAATAGCACCCGAGAAAGCACCATATATATGCTGGGTTTTTACATGACTTTGGGTGACGGATACCGAAAATCTGTAATTTTCTCGGCCCCTGGTGGTCCGAGGTCGTTCCCGCTGCACAGATGCATGCGCCAGGGCCTCCTGCAGATAATTCACTTTGGTTTATGCGCTATCTCTAATGGCTCCCGAGATATCACCAGATATATATTGGATTTTCCCCTGACCCTGTGTGTCCGGCCCCATTTGTCGGTGGTTTTCTCGGCCCCTGGTGGTCCGAGGTCGTTCCTCCTGCACAGATCCATGCGCAAGGGCCTCCTGCAGACAATGCACTTTGGTTTATTGCGCTACCTCTAATAGCACCCAAGATATCACCAGATATATGCTGGATTTTTACATGACCTTGGGTGACGGATTCCGAATATCTGTAATTTTCTCGGCCCCTGGTGGTCCGAGGTCGTTCCTGCTGCAGAGAATCATGCGCCAGGGCCTCCTGCAGATAATTCACTTTGGTTTATTGCGCTATCTCTAATAGCACCCGAGATATCACCAGATATACATTGGATATTCCCCTGACCCTGAATGTCCGGCCCCATGAGACGGTCGTTTTCTCGGGCCCTGGTGGTCCGTGGTCGTTCCCGCTGCACAGGTTCATGCGCCAGGGCCTCCTGCAGACAATGCACTTTGATTTATCGCGCTATCTGTAATGGCACACGAGATATCACCAGATATATATTGGATTTTTCCCTGACCCTGAGGGTCCGGCCCCATGGGACGGTGGTTTTCTCGGCCCCTGGTGGTCCGACGTCGTTCCCGCTGCACAGATGCATGCGCCAGGGGCTCCTGCAGATAATTCACTTTGATTTATCGCGCTATCTGTAATAGCACCCGGGAAAGCACCATATATATGCTGGATATTTACATGACTTTGGGTGACGGACACCGAAAATTTGTAAGTTTCTCGGGCCCTGGAGGGCCGAGGCCGTTCCCGCTGCACAGATTCATGCGCCAGGGCCTCCTACAGACAATGCACTTTGATTTATTGCGCTATCTCTAATAGCACCCGAGATATCACCAGATATATGCTGGATTTTTACATGACTTTGGGTGACGGATACCGAAAATGTGTAATTTTCTCGGCCCCTGGTGGTCCGATGTCGTTCCTGCTGCATAGATCCATGCGCAAGGGCCTCCTGCAGACAATGCACTTTGGTTTATTGCGCTATCTCTAATAGCACCCGAGATATCACCAGATAGATATTGGATATTCCCCTGACCCTGAGTGTTCGGCCCCATGAGACAGTGGTTTTCTCGGGCCCTGGTGGTCCGTGGTCGTTCCTGCTGCACAGATCTATGCGCAAGGGCCTCCTGCAGACAATGCACTTTGGTTTATTGCGCTATCTCTAATAGCACCCGAGATATCACCTGATATATATTAGATATTCCCCTGACCCTGGATGTCCGGCCCCATGAGACGGTGGTCTTCTCGGGCCCTGGTGGTCCGTGGTCGTTCCCGCTGCACTGGTTCATGCGCCAGGGCCTCCTGCAGACAATGCACTTTGATTTTTCGCGCTATCTGTAATGGCACACGAGATATCACCAGATATATATTGGATTTTTCCCTGACCCTGAGAGTCCGGCCCCATGAGACGGTGCTTTTCTCGACCCCTGATGGTCCGAGGTCGTGCCCGCTGCACAGATTCATGCGCCAGGGACTCCTGCAGATAATTCACTTTGGTTTAGTGCGCTACCTGTAAGAGCACCCGAGATATCACCAGATATATATTGGATTTTTCCCCGACCCTGAGTGTCCGGCCACATGTGTCGGTGGTTTTCTCGGCCCCTGGTGGTCCGAGGTCGTTCCCGCTGCACAGATTCATGCGCAAGGGCCTCCTACGGACAATGCACTTTGACTTATCGCGCTCACTGTAATAGCCCCCGAGATATCACCAGATATATACTGGATTTTTACATGACCTTGGGTGACGGATACCGAATATCTGTAATTTTCTCGGCCCCTGGTGGTCCGAGGTCGTTCCCGCTGCACAGATTCATGCGCCAGGGCCTCCTACAGACAATGCACTTTGATTTATTGCGCTATCTGTAAGAGCACCCGAGATATCACCAGATATATATTGAATTTTGCCCCGACCCTGAGTGTCCGGCCCCATGTGTCGGTGGTTTTCTCGGCCCCTGATGGTCCGAGGTCGATCCCGCTGCACAGATTCGTGCGCCAGGGCCTCCTGCAGACAATGCACTTTGATTTATTGCGCTATCTCTAATAGCACCCGAGATATCACCAGATATATATTGGATTTTTCCCCGACCCTGAGTGTCCGACCCCATGAGACGGTGGTTTTCTCGGCCCCCGGTGGTCCAAGGTCGTTCCCGCTGCACAGATTCATGCGCCAGGGCATCCTGCAGATTATTCACTTTGGTTTATTGCGCTATCTCTTATGGCACCCGAGATATCACCAGATATATATTGGATTTTTCCCTGACCCTGAGTGTCCGACCCCATGAGACGGTGGTTTTCTCGGCCCCTGGTGGTCCGAGGTCGTTCCCGCTGCACAGATTCATGCGCCAGGGCCTCCTGCAGACAATGCACTTTGGATTATTGCGCTATCTCTAATAGCACCCGAGATATCACCAGATATATATTGGATTTTCCCCTGACCCTGAGTGTCCGGCCCCATGAGACGGTGGTTTTCTCGACCCCTGGTGGTCAGAAGTCGTTCCTGCTGCACAGATTCATGCGCAAGGGCCTCCTACGGACAATGCACTTTGATTTATCGCGCTCACTGTAATAGCACCCGAGGTATCACCAGATATATACTGGATTTTTACATGACCTTGGGTGACGGATACCGAAAATCTGTAATTTTCTCGGCCCCTGGAGATCCAAGGTCGATCCTGCTTCACAGATTCATGCGCCAGGGCTTCCTGCAGACAAAGCACTTTGATTTATCGCGCTATCTGTAATAGAACCCGAGATATCACCAGATATATGCTGGATTTTTACATGACATTGGGTGACGGATACCGAAAATCTGTAATTTTCTCATCCCCTAGTGGTCCGATGTCGTTCCTGCTGCACAGATTCATGCGCAAGGGCCTCCAACGGACAATGCACTTTGATTTATCGCGCTCACTGTAATAGAACCCGAGATATCACCAGATATATGCTGGATTTTTACATGACATTGGGTGACGGATACCGAAAATCTGTAATTTTCTCGGCCCCTGGTGGTCCGATGTCGTTCCTGCTGCACTGATTCATGCGCCAGGGCCTCCTGCAGATAATTCACTTTGGTTTATTGCGCTATCTCTAATAGCTCCGGAGATATCGCCAGATATATATTGGATTTTCCCCTGACCCTGAGTGTCCGGTCCCATGAGACGGTGGTTTTCTCGGCCCCTGGTGGTCCGAGGTCGTTCCCGCTGCACAGATGCATGCGCCAGGGCCTCCTGCAGATAATTTACTTTGATTTATCGCGCTATCTGTAATAGCACCCGGGAAGGCACCAGATATATATTGGATTTTTCCCTGACCCTGAGTGTCCGGCCCCATGTGTCGGTGGTTTTCTCGGCCCCTGGTGGTCCGAGGTCGTTCCCGCTGCACAGATTTATGCGCAATTGCCTCCTACGGACAATGCACTTTGACTTATCGCGTTCACTGTAATAACACCCGAGATATCACCAGATATATACTGGATTTTTACATGACATTGGGTGACGGATACCGAATATCTGTAATTTTCTCGGCCCCTGGTGGTTCGAGGTCGTTCCTGCTGCACAGATTCATGCGCCAGGGCCTCCTACAGACAATGCACTTTGATTTATTGCGCTATCTGTAATAGAACCCGAGATATCACCAGATATATGCTGGACTTTTACATGACATTGGGTGACGGATACCGAAAATCTGTAATTTTCTCGGCCACTGGAGATCCGAGGCCGTTTCTGCTGCACAGATTCATGCGTATGGGCCTCCTACGGACAATGCACTATGATTTATTGCGCTATCTCTAATAGCACCCGAGATATCTCCAGATATATATTTGATTTTTCCCTGACCCTGAGTGTCCGGCCCCATGAGACGGTGGTTTCCTCGGCCCCTGGTGGTCCGAGGTCGTTCCCGCTTCACAGATGCATGCGCCAGGGCCTCCTGCAGATAATTCACTTTGATTTATCGCGCTATCTGTAATAGCACCCGGGAAGGCACCATATATATGCTGGATTTTTACATGACTTTGGGTGACGGATACCGAAAATCTGTAATTTTCTCGGCCCCTGGAGATCCGAGGTCGATCCTGCTTCCCAGATTCATGCGCCAGGGCTTCCTGCAGACAATGCACTTTGCTTTATCGCGCTATCTGTAATAGAACCCGAGATATCACCAGATATATGCTGGATTTTTACATGACATTGGGTGACGGATACCGAAAATCTGTAATTTTCTCGTCCCCTAGTGGTCCGATGTCGTTCCAGCTGCACAGATTCATGCGCAAGGTCCTCCTACGGACAATGCACTTTGATTTATTGCGCTATCTCTAATAGCACCCGAGATATCACCAGATATATATTTGATTTTTCCCTAACCCTGAGTGTCCGGCCCCATGAGACGGTGGTTTTCTCGGCCCCTGGTGGTCCGAGGTCGTTCCCGCTGCACAGATGCATGCGCCAGGGCCTCCTGCTGATAATTCACTTTGGTTTATTGCGCTATCTCTAATAGCTCCGGAGATATCACCAGATATATATTGGATTTTCCCCTGACCCTGAGTGTCCGGCCCCATGAGACGGTGGTTTTCTCGGCCCCTGGTGGTCCGAGGTCGTTCCCGCTGAACAGATTCATGCGCCAGGGCCTCCTACAGATAATTCACTTTGGTTTACAGCGCTATCTCTAATAGCACCCCAGATATCACCAGATATATATTGGATTTTCCCCTGACCCTGAGTGTGCGGCCCCATGAGACGGTGGTTTTCTCGACCCCTGGTTGTCAGAAGTCGTTCCTGCTGCACAGATTCATGCGCAAGGGCCTCCTACGGACAATGCACATTGATTTATCGCGCTCACTGTAATAGCACCCGAGATATCACCAGATATATACTGGATTTTTACATGACCTTGGGTGACGGATACCGAAAATCTGTAATTTTCTCGGCCCCTGGAGATCCGAAGTCGATCCTGCTTCACAGATTCATGCGCCAGGGCTTCCTGCAGACAATGCACTTTGATTTATCGCGCTCACTGTAATAGAACCCGAGATATCACCAGATATATATTCAGGATTTTTACATGACATTGGGTGACGGATACCGAAAATCTGTAATTTTCTCGTCCCCTAGTGGTCCGATGTCGTTCCTGCTGCACAGATTCATGCGCAAGGTCCTTCTAGGGACAATGCACTTTGATTTATTGCGCTATCTCTAATAGCACCCGAGATATCACCAGATATATATTTGATTTTTCCCTGACCCTGAGTGTCCTGCCCCATGAGACGGTGGTTTTCTCGGCCCCTGGTGGTCCGAGGTCGTTCCCGCTGCACAGATGCATGCGCCAGTGCCTCCTGCAGATAATTCACTTTGATTTATCGCGCTATCTGTAATAGCACCCGCGAAAGCACCATATATATGCTGGATTTTTACATGACTTTGGGTGACGGATACCGAAAATCTGTAATTTTCTCGTCCCCTAGTGGTCCGATGTCGTTCCTGCTGCACAGATTCATGCGAAAGGTCCTCCAACGGACAATGCACTTTGATTTATCGCGCTCACTGTAATAGAACCCGAGATATCACCAGATATATGCTGGATTTTTACATGACTTTGGGTGACGGATACCGAAAATCTGTAATTTTCTCGGCCCCTGGAGATCCGAGGTCGATCCTGCTGCACAGATTCATGCGCCAGGGCTTCCTGCAGACAATGCACTTTTCTTTATCGCGCTATCTGTAATAGAACCCGAGATGTCACCAGATATATGCTGGATTTTTACATGACCTTGGGTGACGGATACCGAACATCTGTAATTTTCTCGGCCCCTGGAGATCCGAGGTCGTTCCTGCTTCATAGATTCATGCGCCAGGGCTTCCTGCAGACAATGCACTTTGATTTATTGCGCTATCAGGTAATAGCACCCGAGATATCACCAGACATATATTTGATTTTTCCCTGACCCTGAGGGTCCGGCCCCATGAGACGGTGGTTTTCTCGGCCCCTGGTGGTCCGAGGTCATTCCCGCTGCACAGATGCATGCGCCAGGGCCTCCTGCAGATAATTCACTTTGATTTATCGCGCTATCTGTAATAGCACCCGCGAAAGCACCATATATATGCTGGATTCTTACATGACTTTGGGTGACGGATACCGAGAATCTGTAATTTTCTCGTCCCCCAGTGGTCCGATGTCGTTCCTGCTGCACAGATTCATGCGCAAGGGCCTCCTACGGACAATGCACTTTGATTTATCGCGCTCACTGTAATAGAACCCGAGATATCACCAGATATATGCTGGATTTTTACATGACATTGGGTGACGGATACCGAAAATCTGTAATTTTCTCGGCCCCTGGTGGTCCGATTTCGCTCCCGCTGCACAGATCCATGCGCAAGGGCCTCCTGCAGTCAATGCACTTTGGTTTATTGCGCTATCTCTAATAGCACCCGAGATATCACCAGACATATATTTGATTTTTCCCTGACCCTGAGTGTCCGGCCCCATGAGACGGTGGTTTTCTCGGCCCGTGGTGGTCCGAGGTCATTCCCGCTGCACAGATGCATGCGCCAGGGCCTCCTGCAGATAATTCACTTTGATTTATCGCGCTATCTGTAATAGCACCCGCGAAAGCACCATATATATGCTGGATTTTTACATGACTTTGGGTGACGGATACCGAGAATCTGTAATTTTCTCGTCCCCCAGTGGTCCGATGTCGTTCCTGCTGCACAGATTCATGCGCAAGGGCCTCCTACGGACAATGCACTTTGATTTATCGCGCTCACTGTAATAGAAGCCGAGATATCACCAGATATATGCTGGATTTTTACATGACATTGGGTGACGGATACCGAAAATCTGTAATTTTCTCGGCCCCTGCTGGTCCGATGTCGCTCCCGCTGCACAGATGCATGCGCCAGGGCCTCCTGCAGATAATTCACTTTGATTTATCGCCCTATCTGTAATAGCACCCGGGAAGGCACCGTATATATGCTGGATTTTTACATGACATTGGTTGACGGATACCGAAAATCTGTAATTTTCTCGGCCCCTGGGGGTCCCAGGTCGTTCCTGCTGCACAGATTCATGCGCAAGAGCCTCCTACTGACAATGCACTTTGATTTATTGCGCTATCTGTAATAGCACCCGAGATGTCACCAGATATATGCTGGATTTTTACATGACCTTGGGTAACGGATACCGAACATCTGTAATTTTCTCGGCCCCTGGAGATCCGAGGTCGTTCCTGCTTCATAGATTCATGCGCCAGGGCTTCCTGCAGACAATGCACTTTGATTTATTGCGCTATCAGGTAATAGCACCCGAGATATCACCAGACATATATTTGATTTTTCCCTGACCCTGAGGGTCCGGCCCCATGAGACGGTGGTTTTCTCGGCCCCTGGTGCTCCGTGGTCATTCCCGCTGCACAGATGCATGCGCCAGGGCCTCCTGCAGATAATTCACTTTGATTTATCGCGCTATCTGTAATAGCACCCGCGAAAGCACCATATATATGCTGGATTTTTACATGACTTTGGGTGACGGATACCGAGAATCTGTAATTTTCTCGTCCCCCAGTGGTCCGATGTCGTTCCTGCTGCACAGATTCATGCGCAAGGGCCTCCTACGGACAATGCACTTTGATTTATCGCGCTCACTGTAATAGAACCCGAGATATCACCAGATATATGCTGGATTTTTACATGACATTGGGTGACGGATACCGAAAATCTGTAATTTTCTCGGCCCCTGGTGGTCCGATGTCGCTCCCGCTGCACAGATCCATGCGCAAGGGCCTCCTGCAGCCAATGCACTTTGGTTTATTGCGCTATCTCTAATAGCACCCGAGATATCACCAGACATATATTTGATTTTTCCCTGACCCTGAGTGTCCGGCCCCATGAGACGGTGGTTTTCTCGGCCCCTGGTGGTCCGAGGTCATTCCCGCTGCACAGATGCATGCGCCAGGGCCTCCTGCAGATAATTCACTTTGATTTATCGCGCTATCTGTAATAGCACCCATGAAAGTACCATATATATGCTGGATTTTTACATGACTTTGGGTGACGGATACCGAGAATCTGTAATTTTCTCGTCCCCCAGTGGTCCGATGTCGTTCCTGCTGCACAGATTCATGCGCAAGGGCCTCCTACGGACAATGCACTTTGATTTATCGCGCTCACTGTAATAGAACCCGAGATATCACCAGATATATGCTGGATTTTTACATGACATTGGGTGACGGATACCGAAAATCTGTAATTTTCTCGGCCCCTGGTGGTCCGATGTCGCTCCCGCTGCACAGATGCATGCGCCAGGGCCTCCTGCAGATAATTCACTTTGATTTATCGCCCTATCTGTAATAGCACCCGGGAAGGCACCGTATATATGCTGGATTTTTACATGACTTTGGGTGACGGATACCGAAAATCTGTAATTTTCTCGGCCCCTGGAGGTCCGATGTCTTTCCTGCTGCACAGATTCATGCGCGAGGGCCTCCTACGGACAATGCACTTTGATTTATTGCGCTATCTCTAATAGCACCCGAGATATCACCACATATATATTTGATTTTTCCCTGACACTGAGTGTCCGGTCACATGAGACGGTGGTATTCTCAGCCCCTGGTGGTCCGAGGTCGTTCCGGCTGCACAGATTCATGCGCCAGGTCCTCCTGTAGATAATTCACTTTGATTTATCGCGTTATCTGTAATAGCACCCGAGAAAGCACCATATATATGCTGGATTTTTACATGACTTAGGGAGACGGACACCGAAAATCTGTAAGCTTCTCGGTCCCTGGAGGTCCGAGGTCATTCCTGCTTCACAGATTCATGCGCCAGGGCCTCATGCAGACAATGAACTTTGATGTATCGCGCTATCTCTAATAGCACCCTAGATATCACCAGATATATATTGGACTTTTCCCTGACCCTGAGTGTCCGGCCCAATGAGACGGTGGTTTTCTGGGCCCCTGGTGTTCCGAGGTCGTTCCCGCTGCACAGATTCATGCGCCCCGGCTTCCTGCAGAGAATGCACTTTGATTTATCGCGCTATTTCTAATAGCACCCGAGATATCACTAGATACATGCTGGATTTTTACATGACCTTGGGTGACGGATACCGAAAATCTGTAATTTTCTCGGCCCCTGGGGGTCCCAGGTCGTTCCTGCTGCACAGATTCATGCGCAAGAGCCTCCTACTGACAATGCACTTTGATTTATCGCGCTATCTCTAATAGCACCCGAGATATCACCAGATATATATTGGATTTTTCCCCTGACCCTGAGTGTCTGTCCCCATGAGACGGTGGTTTTCTCGGCTCCTGGTGGTCCGAGGTCGTTCCCGCTGCACAGATTCATGCGCCAGGGCTTCCTGCAGACAATACACTTTGATTTAGCGCGCTATCTGTAATAGCACCCGAGATATCACCTGATATATATTGGATTTTCCCTGACCCTGAGTGTCCGGCCCCATGTGTCGGTGGTTTTCTCGGCCCCTGGTTGTCCGAGGTCGTTCCCGCTGCACAGATTCATGCGCCAGGGCCACCTACAGACAATGCACTTTGATTTATTGCGCTATCTGTAATAGCACCCGAGATATCACCAGATATATATTGGATTTTTCCCTGACCCTGAGTGTCCGATCCCATGAGACCGTGGTTTTTTCGGCCCCTGGTGGTCCGAGGTCGTTCCCGCTGCACAGATTCATGCGCCAGGGTCTGCTACAGACAATGCACTTTGATTTATCGCGCTATCTGTAATAGCACCCGAGATGTCACCAGATATATGCTGGATTTTTACATGACCTTGGGTGACGGATACCGAAAATCTGTAATTTTCTCGGCCCCTGGTGGTCCGAGGTCGCTCCCGCTGCACAGATTCATGCGCCAGGGCCTCCTACAGATGATGCACTATGATATATCACGCTATCTCTAATAGCACCCGAGATATCACCAGATATATGTTGGATTTATCCCTGACCCCGAGTGTGCGGCCCCATGAGACGGTGGTTTTCTCGGCACCTGGTGGTCCGAGGTTGTACCCGCTGCACAGGTTCATGCGCCAGGGCTTCCTACAGACAATGCTCTTTGATTTATTGCGCTATCTCTAATAGCACCCGTGACATCACCAGATATATATTGGATTTTTCCCTGTCTCTGAGTGTGCGGCCCCATGAGACGGTGGTTTTCTCGGCCCCTGGTGGTCACAGGTCGTTCCCGCTGCACGCATGCATGCGCCAGGGCCTCCTGCAGATAATTCACTTTGGCTTATTGCGCTATCTCTAATAGCACCCGAGATATCACCAGATATATATTGGATTTTTCCCTGACCCTGAGTGTCCGGCCCCATGAGACGGTGGTTTTCTCGGCCCTTGGTGCTCCGAGGTCGTTCCCGCTGCACAGATTCATGCGCCAGGGCTTGCTGCAGACAATGCACTTTGGTCTATCGCGCTATCTCTTATAGCACCCGAGATATCACCAGATATATAATGGATTTTTCCCTGTCCCTGAGTGTCCGGTCCCATGAGTCGGTGGTTTTCTCGGCCCCTGGTGGTCCGAGGTCGTTCCCACTGCACAGATGCATGCGCCAGGGCCTCCTGCAGATAATTCACTTTGGCTTATTGCGCTATCTCTAATAGCACCCTAGATATCACCAGATATATATTGGATCTTTCCCTGACCCTGAGTGTCCGGCCCCATGAGACGGTGGTTTTCTCGGCCCCTGGTGGTCCGAGGACGTTCCCGCTGCACAGATTCATGCGCCAGGGCCTCCTGCAGACAAAACACTTTGGTTCATTGCGCTATCTCTAATAGCACCCGAGATATCACCAGATATATATTGGATTTATCCCTGACCCTGAGTGTCTTTTCCCATGCGACGGTGGTTTTCTCGGCCCCTGGTGGTCCGAGGTCGTTCCCGCTGCACAGATTCATGCGCCAGTGCCCCCTGCAGATAATTCACTTTGGTTTATTGCGCTATCTGTAATAGCACCCGAGATATCACCGGATATATATTGGATTTTTCCCCGACCCTGAGCGTCCGGCCCCATGTGTCGGTGGTTTTGTCGGCCCCTGGTGGTCCGATGTCGATCCCGCTGCACAGATTCATGCGCCAGGGCCTACTACAGATGATGCACTATGATATATCGCGTTATCTCTAATAGCACCCGAGATATCATCAGATACATCCTGGATTTTTCCCTGACCCTGAGTGTCCGGCTCCATGAGACGGTAGTTTTCTCGGCCCCTGGTGGTCCGAGGTCGTTCCCGCTGCACAGATTCATGCGCCAGGGCGCCCTGCAGATAATTCACTTTGGTTTATTGCGCTATCTGTGATAGCTCCCGAGATATTACCAGATATATATTGGATTTTTCCCCGACCCTGAGTGTCCGGCCCCATGTGTCGGTGGTTTTCTCGGCCCCTGGTGGTCCGATGTCGATCCCGCTGCACAGATTCATGCGTCAGGGCCTCCTACAGATGATGCACTATGATATATCGCGCTATCTGTAATAGCACCCGAGAAAGCACCAGATATATGCTGGATTTTTTCATGACCTTGGGTGACGGATTCCGAATATCTGTAATTTTCTCGGCCCCTGGTGGTCCGAGGTCGTTCCTGCTGCACAGATTCATTCGCCAGTGCCTCCTACAGACAATGCACGTTGATTTATTGCACTACCTCTAATAGCACCCAAGATATCACCGGATATATGCTGGATTTTTACATGACCTTGGGTGACGGATTCCGAATATCTGTAATTTTCTCGGCCCCTGGTGGTCAGAGGTCGTTCCTGCTGCACAGATACATTCGCCAGTGCCTCCTACTGACAATGCGCTTTGATTTATTGCGCTATCTCTAAGAGCACCCGAGATATCACCAGATATATATTGGATTTTCCCCTGACCCTGACAGTCCGGCCCCATGAGACGCTGGTTTTCTCGGCCCCTGGTGGTCCGAGGTCGTTCCCGCTGCACAGATTCATGCGCCAGGGCCTGCTACAGACAATGCACTTTGATTTATTGCGCTATCTGTAATAGCACCCGACGTATCAACAGATATTTATTGGATTTTTCCCTGACCCTGAGTACCCGGACCCATGAGAAGCTGGTTTTCTCGGCCCCTGGTGGTCCGATGTCGTTTCCGCTGCACAGATTCATGCGCTAGTGCCTACTACAGACAATGCACTTTGATTTATCGCGCTCACTGTAATAGCACCTGAGATATCACCAGATATATATTGGATTTTCCCCTGACCCTGAGTGTCCGGCCCCATGAGACGGTGGTTTTCTCGGCCCCTGGTGGTCCGAGGTCGTTCCTGCTGCACAGATTCATGCGCCAGGGCCTCCTGCAGACAATGCACTTGGATTTATCGCGCTATCTGCAATAGTACCCGAGATATCACCAGATATATGCTTCATTTTTACGTGACCTTGGGCGACGGATACCGAAAATCTGTTATTTTCTCGGCCCCTGGTGGTCCGAGGTCGTTCCTGCTGCACCGATTCATGCGCCAGGGCCTACTGCAGATAATTCACTTTGGTTTAATGAGCTATCTCTAATAGCACCCGAGATATCACCAGATATATATTGGATTTTCCCCTGACCCCGAGTGTGCGGCCCCATGAGACGGTGGTTTTCTCGGCCCCTGGTGGTCCGAGGTCGTACCCGCTGAACGGATTCATGGGCCAGGGCGCCCTGCAGATAACTCACTTTGGTTTATTGCGCTATCTCTAATAGCATCCGAGATATCACCAGATATATATTGGATTTTTCCCCGACCCTGAGTGTCCGGCCCCATGTGTCGGTGGTTTTCTCGGCCCCTGGTGGTCCGATGTCGATCCCGCTGCACAGATTCATGCGCCAGGGCCTCCTACAGATGATGCACTATGATATATCGCGCTATCTCTAATAGCACCCGAGATATCATCAGATACATCCTGGATTTTTACATGACCTTGGGTGTCCGGCACCATGTGTCGGTGGTTTTCTCGGCCCCTGGTGGTCCGAGGTCGTTCTCGCGGAACACATTCATGCGCCTGGGCCTCCTACAGACAATGCACTTTGATTTATTGCGCTATCTCTAATAGCACCCGAGATATCACCAGATATATGTTGGATTTATCCCTGACCCCGAGTGTGCGGCCCCATGAGACGGTGGTTTTCTCGGCCCCTGGTGGTCCGAGGTTGTACCCGCTGCACAGGTTCATGCGCCAGGGCTTCCTACAGACAATGCTCTTTGATTTATTGCGCTATCTCTAATAGCACCCGTGACATCACCAGATATATATTGGATTTTTCCCTGACTCTGAGTGTGCGGCCCCATGAGACGGTGGTTTTCTCGGCCCCTGGTGGTCCGAGGACGATCCCGCTGCACAGATTCATGCGCCAGGGCCTCCTGCAGATAATTCACTTTGGCTTATTGCGCTATCTCTAATAGCACCCGAGATATCACCACATATATATTGGATTTTTCCCTGACTCTGAGTGTGCGGCCCCATGAGACGGTGGTTTTCTCGGCCCCTGGTGGTCACAGGTCGTTCCCGCTGCACGGATGCATGCGCCAGGGCCTCCTGCAGATAATTCACTTTGGCTTATTGCGCTATCTCTAATAGCACCCGAGATATCACCAGATATATATTGGATTTTTCCCTGACCCTGAGTGTCCGGCCCCATGAGACGGTGGTTTTCTCGGCCCTTGGTGCTCCGAGGTCGTTCCCGCTGCACAGATTCGTGCGCCAGTGCCCCCTGCAGATAATTCACTTTGGTTTATTGCGCTATCTGTAATAGCACCCGAGATATCACCAGATATATATTGGATTTTTCCCCGACCCTGAGTGTCCGGCCCCATATGTCGGTGGTTTTCTCGGCCCCTGGTGGTCCGAGGTCGTTCCCGCGGCACAGATTCATGCGCCTGGGCCTCCTGCAGACAAAACACTTTGGTTCATTGCGCTATCTCTAATAGCACCCGAGATATCACCAGATATATATTGGATTTTTCCCTGACCCTGAGTGTCCGGCCCCATGAGACGGTGGTTTTCTCGGCCCCTGGTGGTCCGAGGACGTTCCCGCTGCACAGATTTATGCGCCAGGGCCTCCTGCAGACAAAACACTTTGGTTCATTGCGCTATCTCTAATAGCACCCGAGATATCACCAGATATATATTGGATTTATCCCTGACCCTGAGTGTCTTTTCCCATGAGACGGTGGTTTTCTCGGCCCCTGGTGGTCCGAGGTCGTTCCCGCTGCACAGGTTCATGCGCCAGGCCGCCCTGCAGATAATTCACTTTGGTTTATTGCGCTATCTCTAATAGCACCCGAGATATCACCAGATATATATTGGATTTTCCCCTGACCCTGAGTGTCCGGCCCCATGAGACTGTGGTTTTCTCGGCCCCTGGTGGTCCGAGGTCGTTCCCGCTGCACAGATTCATGCGCCAGGGCCTCCTGCAGATAATTCACTTTGGTTTATTGCGCTATCTCTAATTTCACCCGAGATATCACCAGATATATATTGGATTTTTCCCTGACCCTGGGTGTCCGGACCCATGAGACGGTGGTTTTCTCGGCCCCTGGTGGTATGAGGACGATCCCGCTGCACAGATTCATGCGCCAGGGCCTCCGGCAGATAATTCACTTTGGTTTATTGCGCTATCTCTAATAGCACCCGAGATATCCCCAGATATATATTGGATTTTCCCCTGACCCTGAGTGTCCGGCCCCATGAGACGGTGGTTTTCTTGGCCCCTGGTGGTCCGAGGTCGATCCCGATGACCAGATTCATTCGCCAGGGTCTCCTACAGACTATGCACTTTGATTTATTGCGCTATATGCAATAGCACCCGAGATATCGCCAGATATATATTGGGTTTTTCCCTGACCCTGAGTGTCCGGCCCCATGAGACGGTGGTTTTCTGGGCCCCTGGTGGTCCGAGGTCGTTCCCGCTGCACAGATTCATACGACAGGGCCTCCTACAGACAATGCACTTTCATTTATCGCGCTATCTGTAATATAACACGAGATATCACCAGATATATGCTGGATTTTTACATGAAATTGGGTGACGGATACCGAAAATCTGTAATTTTCTTGGCCCCTGGTGGTCCGATGTCGTTCCCGCTGACCAGATTCATACGCCAGGGCCTCCTACAGACAATGCACTTTGATTTATTACGCTATCTCTAATAGCACCCGAGATATCACCAGATATATATTAGATTTTTCCCTGACCCAGAGTGTCCGGACCCATGAGACGGTGGTTTTCTCGGCCCCTGGTGGTCCGATGTCGTTCCCGCTGGCGAGATTCATACGCCAGGACCTCCTACAGACATTGCACTTTGATTTATTGCGCTATCTCTAATAGCACCCGAGATATCACCCGATATATGCTGGATTTTTACATGACCTTGGGTGACGGATTCCGAATATCTGTAATTTTCTCGGGCCCTGGTGGTCCGAGGTCGTTCCTGCTGCACAGATTCATTCGCCGTGCCCCCTACAGACAATGCACTTTGATTTATTGCGCTATCTGTAATAGCACCCGAGGTATCACCAGATATATATTGGATTTTTCCCTGACCCTGACTGTCCAGCCCCATGAGACGGCGGTTTTCTCGGCCACTGCTGGTCCGAGGTCGTTCCCGCTGCACAGATGCATGCGCCAGGGCCTCCTGCCGATAATTCACTTTGGTTTATTGCGCTATATCTAATAGCACCCGAGATATCACCAGATATATATTAGATTTTCCCCTGTCCCTGATTGTCCGGCCCCATGAGACGGTGGTTTTCTCGGCCGCCGGTGGTCCGAGGTCGATGCCGCTGGCCAGATTCATCCGCCAGGGCCTCCTACAGACAATGCACTTTGATTTATGTCGTTATCTGTAATTCAACACGAGATATCACCAGATATATGCTGGATTTTTAAATGAAATTGGGTGACGGATACCGAAAATCTGTAATTTTCTCGGCCCCTGGTGGTCCGATGTCGTTCCTGCTGCACAGATTCACACGCAAGGTCCTCCTATGGACAATGCACTTTGATTTATTGCGCTATCTCTAATAGCACCCGAGATATCACCAGATATATATTGGATTTTTCCCTGACCCTGAGTGTCCGGCCGCATGAGACGGTGGTTTTCTCGGACCCTGGTGGTCCGAGGTCATTCCCGCTGCACAGATGCATGCGCCAGGGCCTCCTGCAGATAATTCACTTTGGTTTATTGCGTTATCTCTAACAGCACCCGAGATATCAACAGATATATATTGGATTTTCCTTTGACCCTGAGTGTCCGGCCCCATGAGACGGTGGTTTTCTCGGCCCGTGGTGGTCCGATGTCGTTCCTGCTGCACAGATTCATACGCAAGGTCCTCCTATGGATAATGCACTTTGATTTATTGCCCTATCTCTAATCGCACCCGTGATATCACCAGATATATATTTGATTTTTCCCTGACCCTGCTTGTCCGGACCCACGAGACGGCGGTTTTCTCGGCCCCTGGTGGTCCGAGGTCGTTCCCGCTGCACACATGCATGCGCCAGGGCCCCCTGCAGATAATTCACTTTGGTTTATTGCGCCATCTCTAATAGCACCCGAGATATCACCAGATATATATTGGATTTTCCCCTGACCCTGAGTGTCCGGCCCCATGAGACTGTGGTTTTCTCGGCCCCTGTTGGTCCGAGGTCGATGCCGCTGGCCAGATTCATGCGCCGGGGCCTCCTACAGACAATGCACTTTGATTTATTGCGCTATCTGTAATAGCACCCGAGATATCACCAGATATATATTGGATTTTTCCCTGACCCTGAGTGTCCGGTCCCATGACACGGTGGTTTTCTCGGCCCCTGGTGGTCCGAGGTCCTTCCCGCTGCACAGATTCATGCGACAGGGTCTCCTACAGATAATTCACTTTGGTTTATTGCGCTGTCTCTAATAGCACCCGAGATATCACCAGATATATATTGGATTTTCCCCTGACACTGAGTGTCCGGCCCCATGAGACTGTGGTTTTCTCGGCCCCTGGTGCTCCGAGGTCGTTCCCGCTGCACAGATGCATGCGCCAGGGCCTCCGGCAGATAATTCACTTTGGTTTATTGCGCTATCTCTAATAGCACCCGAGATATCACCAGATATATATCGGATTTTCCCCTGACCATGAGTGTCCGGCCCCATGAGACGGAGGTTTTCTCGGCCCCTGGTGGTCCGAGGTCGTTCCCACTGCCCAGATTAATGCGCAAGGTCCTGCTACAGACAATGCACTTTGATTTATTGCGCTATCTGTAATAGCACCCGAGATATCACAGGATATATATTGGATTTTTCCCTGACCCTGAGTGTCCGGCCCCATGAGACTGTGGTTTTCTCGGCCCCTGTTGGTCCGAGGTCGATCCCGCTGGCCAGATTCATGCGCCGGGGCCTCCTACAGACAATGCACTTTGATTCATTGCGCTATCTGTAATAGCACCCGAGATATCACCAGATATATGTTGGATTTTTCCCTGACCCTGAGTGTCCGGTCCCATGACACGGTGGTTTTCTCGGCCCCTGGTGGTCCGAGGTCGTTCCCGCTGCACAGATTCATGCGACAGGGTCTCCTACAGATAATTCACTTTGGTTTATTGCGCTATCTCTAATAGCTCCCGAGATATCACCAGATATATATCGGATTTTCCCCTGACCATGAGTGTCCGGCCCCATGAGACGGTGGTTTTCCCGGGCCCTGGTGGTCCGAGGTCGTTCCCACTGCCCAGATTAATGCGCAAGGTCCTCCTACAGACAATGCACTTTGATTTATTGCGCTATCTGTAATAGCACCCGAGATATCACCGGATATATATTGGATTTTTCCCTGACCCTGAGTGTCCGGCCCCATGAGACGGTGGTTTTCCCGGGCCCTGGTGGTCCGAGGTCGTTCCCACTGCCCAGATTAATGCGCAAGGTCCTCCTACAGACAATGCACTTTGATTTATTGCGCTATCTGTAATAGCACCCGAGATATCACCGGATATATATTGGATTTTTCCCTGACCCTGAGTGTCCGGCCCCATGAGACTGTGGTTTTCTCGGCCCCTGGTGGTCCGAGGTCGTTCCCGCTGCACAGATGCATGCGCCAGGGCCTCCTGCAGATAATTCACTTTTGTTTATTGCGCTGTCTCTAATAGCACCCGAGATATCACCAGATATATATTAGATTTTTCCCTGACCCAGAGTGTCCGGACCCATGAGACGGTGGTTTTCTCGGCCCCTGGTGGTCCGATGTCGTTCCCGCTGGCGAGATTCATACGCCAGGACCTCCTACAGACATTGCACTTTGATTTATTGCGCTATCTCTAATAGCACCCGAGATATCACCCGATATATGCTGGATTTTTACATGACCTTGGGTGACGGATTCCGAATATCTGTAATTTTCTCGGGCCCTGGTGGTCCGAGGTCGTTCCTGCTGCACAGATTCATTCGCCGTGCCCCCTACAGACAATGCACTTTGATTTATTGCGCTATCTGTAATAGCACCCGAGGTATCACCAGATATATATTGGATTTTTCCCTGACCCTGACTGTCCAGCCCCATGAGACGGCGGTTTTCTCGGCCACTGCTGGTCCGAGGTCGTTCCCGCTGCACAGATGCATGCGCCAGGGCCTCCTGCCGATAATTCACTTTGGTTTATTGCGCTATATCTAATAGCACCCGAGATATCACCAGATATATATTAGATTTTCCCCTGTCCCTGATTGTCCGGCCCCATGAGACGGTGGTTTTCTCGGCCGCCGGTGGTCCGAGGTCGATGCCGCTGGCCAGATTTATCCGCCAGGGCCTCCTACAGACAATGCACTTTGATTTATGTCGTTATCTGTAATTCAACACGAGATATCACCAGATATATGCTGGATTTTTAAATGAAATTGGGTGACGGATACCGAAAATCTGTAATTTTCTCGGCCCCTGGTGGTCCGATGTCGTTCCTGCTGCACAGATTCACACGCAAGGTCCTCCTATGGACAATGCACTTTGATTTATTGCGCTATCTCTAATAGCACCCGAGATATCACCAGATATATATTGGATTTTTCCCTGACCCTGAGTGTCCGGCCGCATGAGACGGTGGTTTTCTCGGACCCTGGTGGTCCGAGGTCATTCCCGCTGCACAGATGCATGCGCCAGGGCCTCCTGCAGATAATTCACTTTGGTTTATTGCGTTATCTCTAACAGCACCCGAGATATCAACAGATATATATTGGATTTTCCTTTGACCCTGAGTGTCCGGCCCCATGAGACGGTGGTTTTCTCGGCCCGTGGTGGTCCGATGTCGTTCCTGCTGCACAGATTCATACGCAAGGTCCTCCTATGGATAATGCACTTTGATTTATTGCCCTATCTCTAATCGCACCCGTGATATCACCAGATATATATTTGATTTTTCCCTGACCCTGCTTGTCCGGACCCACGAGACGGCGGTTTTCTCGGCCCCTGGTGGTCCGAGGTCGTTCCCGCTGCACACATGCATGCGCCAGGGCCCCCTGCAGATAATTCACTTTGGTTTATTGCGCCATCTCTAATAGCACCCGAGATATCACCAGATATATATTGGATTTTCCCCTGACCCTGAGTGTCCGGCCCCATGAGACTGTGGTTTTCTCGGCCCCTGTTGGTCCGAGGTCGATGCCGCTGGCCAGATTCATGCGCCGGGGCCTCCTACAGACAATGCACTTTGATTTATTGCGCTATCTGTAATAGCACCCGAGATATCACCAGATATATATTGGATTTTTCCCTGACCCTGAGTGTCCGGTCCCATGACACGGTGGTTTTCTCGGCCCCTGGTGGTCCGAGGTCCTTCCCGCTGCACAGATTCATGCGACAGGGTCTCCTACAGATAATTCACTTTGGTTTATTGCGCTGTCTCTAATAGCACCCGAGATATCACCAGATATATATTGGATTTTCCCCTGACACTGAGTGTCCGGCCCCATGAGACTGTGGTTTTCTCGGCCCCTGGTGCTCCGAGGTCGTTCCCGCTGCACAGATGCATGCGCCAGGGCCTCCGGCAGATAATTCACTTTGGTTTATTGCGCTATCTCTAATAGCACCCGAGATATCACCAGATATATATCGGATTTTCCCCTGACCATGAGTGTCCGGCCCCATGAGACGGAGGTTTTCTCGGCCCCTGGTGGTCCGAGGTCGTTCCCACTGCCCAGATTAATGCGCAAGGTCCTGCTACAGACAATGCACTTTGATTTATTGCGCTATCTGTAATAGCACCCGAGATATCACCGGATATATATTGGATTTTTCCCTGACCCTGAGTGTCCGGCCCCATGAGACTGTGGTTTTCTCGGCCCCTGTTGGTCCGAGGTCGATCCCGCTGGCCAGATTCATGCGCCGGGGCCTCCTACAGACAATGCACTTTGATTTATTGCGCTATCTGTAATAGCACCCGAGATATCACCAGATATATGTTGGATTTTTCCCTGACCCTGAGTGTCCGGTCCCATGACACGGTGGTTTTCTCGGCCCCTGGTGGTCCGAGGTCGTTCCCGCTGCACAGATTCATGCGACAGGGTCTCCTACAGATAATTCACTTTGGTTTATTGCGCTATCTCTAATAGCTCCCGAGATATCACCAGATATATATCGGATTTTCCCCTGACCATGAGTGTCCGGCCCCATGAGACGGTGGTTTTCCCGGGCCCTGGTGGTCCGAGGTCGTTCCCACTGCCCAGATTAATGCGCAAGGTCCTCCTACAGACAATGCACTTTGATTTATTGCGCTATCTGTAATAGCACCCGAGATATCACCGGATATATATTGGATTTTTCCCTGACCCTGAGTGTCCGGCCCCATGAGACTGTGGTTTTCTCGGCCCCTGGTGGTCCGAGGTCGTTCCCGCTGCACAGATGCATGCGCCAGGGCCTCCTGCAGATAATTCACTTTTGTTTATTGCGCTGTCTCTAATAGCACCCGAGATATCACCAGATATATATTGGATTTTCCCCTGACACTGAGTGTCCGGCCCCATGAGACTGTGGTTTTCTCGGCCCCTGGTGCTCCCAGGTCGTTCCCGCTGCACAGATGCATGCGCCAGTGCCTGCGGCAGATAATTCACTTTGGTTTATTGCGCTATCTCTAATAGCACCCGAGATATCACCAGATATATATCGGATTTTCCCCTGACCATCAGTGTCCGGCACCATGTGACGGTGGTTTTCTCGGCCCCTGGTGGTCCGAGGTCGTTCCCACTGCCCAGATTAATGCGCAAGGTCCTGCTACAGACAATGCACTTTGATTTATTGCGCTATCTGTAATAGCACCCGAGATATCACCGGATATATATTGGATTTTTCCCTGACCCTGAGTTTCCGGCCCCATGAGCCTGTGGTTTTCTAGGCCCCTGGTGGTCCGAGGTCGTTCCCGCTGGACAGATTCATGCGCCAGGGCCCCCTGCAGATAATTCACTTTGGTTTATTGCGCTATCTCTAATAGGACCCGAGATATCACCTGATATATATTGGATTTTCCCCTGACCCTGAGTGTCCGGCCCCATGAGACGGTGGTTTTCTCGGGCCCTGGTGCTCCCAGGTCGTTCCCGCTGCACAGATGCATGCGCCAGGGCCTGCGGCAGATAATTCACTTTGGTTTATTGCGCTATCTCTAATAGCACCCGAGATATCACCAGATATATATCGGATTTTCCCCTGACCATCAGTGTCCGGCACCATGTGACGGTGGTTTTCTCGGCCCCTGGTGGTCCGAGGTCGTTCCCACTGCCCAGATTAATGCGCAAGGTCCTGCTACAGACAATGCACTTTGATTTATTGCGCTATCTGTAATAGCACCCGAGATATCACCGGATATATATTGGATTTTTCCCTGACCCTGAGTTTCCGGCCCCATGAGCCTGTGGTTTTCTAGGCCCCTGGTGGTCCGAGGTCGTTCCCGCTGGACAGATTCATGCGCCAGGGCCCCCTGCAGATAATTCACTTTGGTTTATTGCGCTATCTCTAATAGGACCCGAGATATCACCTGATATATATTGGATTTTCCCCTGACCCTGAGTGTCCGGCCCCATGAGACGGTGGTTTTCTCGGGCCCTGGTGGTCCGAGGTCGTTCCCACTGCCCAGATTAATGCGCAAGGTCCTCCTACAGACAATGCACTTTGATTTATTGCGCTATCTGTAATAGCACCCGAGATATCACCGGATATATATTGGATTTTTCCCTGACCCTGAGTGTCCGGCCCCATGAGACTGTGGTTTTCTCGGCCCCTGGTGGTCCGAGGTCGTTCCCGCTGCACAGATGCATGCGCCAGGGCCTCCTGCAGATAATTCACTTTTGTTTATTGCGCTGTCTCTAATAGCACCCGAGATATCACCAGATATATATTGGATTTTCCCCTGACACTGAGTGTCCGGCCCCATGAGACTGTGGTTTTCTCGGCCCCTGGTGCTCCCAGGTCGTTCCCGCTGCACAGATGCATGCGCCAGGGCCTGCGGCAGATAATTCACTTTGGTTTATTGCGCTATCTCTAATAGCACCCGAGATATCACCAGATATATATCGGATTTTCCCCTGACCATCAGTGTCCGGCCCCATGAGACGGTGGTTTTCTCGGCCCCTGGTGGTCCGAGGTCGTTCCCACTGCCCAGATTAATGCGCAAGGTCCTGCTACAGACAATGCACTTTGATTTATTGCGCTATCTGTAATAGCACCCGAGATATCACCGGATATATATTGGATTTTTCCCTGACCCTGAGTGTCCGGCCCCATGAGACTGTGGTTTTCTCGGCCCCTGGTGGTCCGAGGTCGTTCCCGCTGCACAGATGCATGCGCCAGGGGCTCCTGCAGATAATTCACGGGGGTTTATTGCGCTGTCTCTAATAGCACCCGAGATATCACCAGATATATATTGGATTTTCCCCTGACACTGAGTGTCCGGCCCCATGAGACTGTGGTTTTCTCGGCCCCTGGTGCTCCGAGGTCGTTCCCGCTGCACAGATGCATGCGCCAGGGCCTCCGGCAGATAATTCACTTTGGTTTATTGCGCTATCTCTAATAGCACCCGAGATATCACCAGATATATATTAGATTTTTCCCTGACCCAGAGTGTCGGGACCCATGAGACGGTGGTTTTCTCGGCCCCTGGTGGTCCGATGTCGTTCCCGCTGGCGAGATTCATACGCCAGGACCTCCTACAGACATTGCACTTTGATTTATTGCGCTATCTCTAATAGCACCCGAGATATCACCCGATATATGCTGGATTTTTACATGACCTTGGGTGACGGATTCCGAATATCTGTAATTTTCTCGGGCCCTGGTGGTCCGAGGTCGTTCCTGCTGCACAGATTCATTCGCCGTGCCCCCTACAGACAATGCACTTTGATTTATTGCGCTATCTGTAATAGCACCCGAGGTATCACCAGATATATATTGGATTTTTCCCTGACCCTGACTGTCCAGCCCCATGAGACGGTGGTTTTCTCGGCCCCTGGTGGTCCAAGGTTGTACCCGCTGCACAGGTTCATGCGCCTGCGCTTCCTACAGACAATGCACTTTGATTTATTGCGCTATCTCTAATAGCACCCGAGATATCACCAGATATATATTGGAATTTTCCCTGACCCTGAGTGTGCGGCCCCATGAGACGGTGGTTTTCTCGGCCCCTGGTGGTCCGAGGTCGTTCCCGCTGCACAGATGCATGCGCCAGGGCCTACTGCAGATAATTCACTTCGGTTTATCGCGCTATCTGTAATAGCACCCGACAAAGCACTATATATATGCTGGATTTTTACATGACTTTGGGTGACGGATACCGAAAATCTGTAGTTTTCTCGGCCCCTGGTGGTCCGATGTCGTTCCTGCTGAACAGATTCTTGCGCCAGGGGCTCCTGCAGACAATGCACTTTGATTTATGGCGCTATCTCTAATAGCACCCGAGATATCACCAGATATAAATTGGATTTTTCCCTGACCCTGAGTGTCCGGCCCCATGAGACGGTGGTTTTCTCGGGCCCCGGTGGTCCGAGGTCGTTCCCGCTGCACAGATTCATGCGCCAGGGCCTCCTGCAGATAATTCACTTTGGTTTATTGCGCTATCTCTAATAGCTCCGGAGATATCACCAGATATATATTGGATTTTCCCCTGACCCTGAGTGTCCGGCCCCATGAGACGGTGGTTTCCTCGGCCCCTGGTGGTCCGAGGTCGTTCCCGCTTCACAGATGCATGCGCCAGGGCCTCCTGCAGATAATTCACTTTGATTTATCGCGCTATCTGTAATAGCACCCGGGAAGGCACCATATATATGCTGGATTTTTACATGACTTTGGGTGACGGATACCGAAAATCTGTAATTTTCTCGGCCCCTGGAGATCCGAGGTCGATCCTGCTGCACAGATTCATGCGCCAGGGCTTCCTGCAGACAATGCACTTTGCTTTATCGCGCTATCTGTAATAGAACCCGAGATGTCACCAGATATATGCTGGATTTTTACATGACCTTGGGTGACGGATACCGAACATCTGTAATTTTCTCGGCCCCTGGTGATCCGAGGTCGTTCCTGCTTCATAGATTCATGCGCCAGGGCTTCCTGCAGACAATGCACTTTGATTTATTGCGCTATCAGGTAATAGCACCCGAGATATCACCAGACATATATTTGATTTTTCCCTGACCCTGAGGGTCCGGCCCCATGAGACGGTGGTTTTCTCGGCCCCTGGTGGTCCGAGGTCATTCCCGCTGCACAGATGCATGCGCCAGGGCCTCCTGCAGATAATTCACTTTGATTTATCGCGCTATCTGTAATAGCACCCGCGAAAGCACCATATATATGCTGGATTCTTACATGACTTTGGGTGACGGATACCGAGAATCTGTAATTTTCTCGTCCCCCAGTGGTCCGATGTCGTTCCTGCTGCACAGATTCATTCGCAAGGGCCTCCTACGGACAATGCACTTTGATTTATCGCGCTCACTGTAATAGAACCCGAGATATCACCAGATATATGCTGGATTTTTACATGACATTGGTTGACGGATACCGAAAATCTGTAATTTTCTCGGCCCCTGGGGGTCCCATGTCGTTCCTGCTGCACAGATTCATGCGCAAGAGCCTCCTACTGACAATGCACTTTGATTTATCGCGCTATCTGTAATAGCACCCGAGATGTCACCAGATATATGCTGGATTTTTACATGACCTTGGGTGACGGATACCGAACATCTGTAATTTTCTCGGCCCCTGGAGATCCGAGGTCGTTCCTGCTTCATAGATTCATGCGCCAGGGCTTCCTGCAGACAATGCACTTTGATTTATTGCGCTATCAGGTAATAGCACCCGAGATATCACCAGACATATATTTGATTTTTCCCTGACCCTGAGGGTCCGGCCCCATGAGACGGTGGTTTTCTCGGCCCCTGGTGCTCCGAGGTCATTCCCGCTGCACAGATGCATGCGCCAGGGCCTCCTGCAGATAATTCACTTTGATTTATCGCGCTATCTGTAATAGCACCCGCGAAAGCACCATATATATGCTGGATTCTTACATGACTTTGGGTGACGGATACCGAGAATCTGTAATTTTCTCGTCCCCCAGTGGTCCGATGTCGTTCCTGCTGCACAGATTCATGCGCAAGGGCCTCCTACGGACAATGCACTTTGATTTATCGCGCTCACTGTAATAGAACCCGAGATATCACCAGATATATGCTGGATTTTTACATGACATTGGGTGACGGATACCGAAAATCTGTAATTTTCTCGGCCCCTGGTGGTCCGATGTCGCTCCTGCTGCACAGATCCATGCGCAAGGGCCTCCTGCAGTCAATGCACTTTGGTTTATTGCGCTATCTCTAATAGCACCCGAGATATCACCAGACATATATTTGATTTTTCCCTGACCCTGAGTGTCCGGCCCCATGAGACGGTGGTTTTCTCGGCCCCTGGTGGTCCGAGGTCATTCCCGCTGCACAGATGCATGCGCCAGGGCCTCCTGCAGATAATTCACTTTGATTTATCGCGCTATCTGTAATAGCACCCGAGATGTCACCAGATATATGCTGGATTTTTGCATGACCTTGGGTGACGGATACCGAACATCTGTAATTTTCTCGGACTCTGGTGGTCCGAGGTCGTTCCTGCTGCCCAGATTCATGCGCAAGGGCCTCATACGGACAATGCACTTTGATTTATTGCGCTATCTGTAATAGCACCCGAGATATCACCTGATATATATTGGTTTTTTCCCCGACCCTGAGCGTCCGGTCCCATGTGTCGGTGGTTTTCTCGGCCCCTGGTGGTCCGAGTTCGTTCCCGCTGCACAGATTCATGCGCCAGGGCTTGCTGCAGACAATTCACTTTCGTTTATTGCGCTATCTGCAATAGCACCTGAGATATCACCAGATATATGCTGGATTTTAACATGACCTTGGGCGACGGATACCGAAAATCTGTAATTTTCTCGGCCCCTGGTGGTCCGAGGTCGCTCCCGCTGCACAGATTCATGCGCCAGGGCCTCCTACAGATGATGCACTATGATATATCACGCTATCTCTAATAGCACCCGAGATATCACCAGATATATGTTGGATTTATCCCTGACCCCGAGTGTGCGGCCCCATGAGACGGTGGTTTTCTCGGCACCTGGTGGTCCGAGGTTGTACCCGCTGCACAGGTTCATGCGCCAGGGCTTCCTACAGACAATGCTCTTTGATTTATTGCGCTATCTCTAATAGCACCCGTGACATCACCAGATATATATTGGATTTTTCCCTGTCTCTGAGTGTGCGGCCCCATGAGACGGTGGTTTTCTCGGCCCCTGGTGGTCACAGGTCGTTCCCGCTGCACGGATGCATGCGCCAGGGCCTCCTGCAGATAATTCACTTTGGCTTATGGCGCTATCTCTAATAGCACCCGAGATATCACCAGATATATATTGGATTTTTCCCTGACACTGAGTGTCCGGCCCCATGAGACGGTGGTTTTCTCGGCCCTTGGTGCTCCGAGGTCGTTCCCGCTGCACAGATTCATGCGCCAGGGCTTGCTGCAGACAATGCACTTTGGTCTATCGCGCTATCTCTTATAGCACCCGAGATATCACCAGATATATAATGGATTTTTCCCTGTCCCTGAGTGTCCGGTCCCATGAGTCGGTGGTTTTCTCGGCCCCTGGTGGTCCGAGGTCGTTCCCACTGCACAGATGCATGCGCCAGGGCCTCCTGCAGATAATTCACTTTGACTTATTGCGCTATCTCTAATAGCACCCGAGATATCACCAGATATATATTGGATTTTTCCCTGACCCTGAGTGTCCGGCCCCATGAGACGGTGGTTTTCTCGGCCCCTGGTGGTCCGAGGACGATCCCGCTGCACAGATTCATGCGCCAGGGCCTCCTGCAGATAATTCACTTTGGTTTATTGCGCTATCTCTAATTTTACCCGAGATATCACCAGATATATATTGGATCTTTCCCTGACCCTGAGTGTCCGGCCCCATGAGACGGTGGTTTTCTCGGCCCCTGGTGGTCCGAGGACGTTCCCGCTGCACAGATTCATGCGCCAGGGCCTCCTGCAGACAAAACACTTTGGTTCATTGCGCTATCTCTAATAGCACCCGAGATATCACCAGATATATATTGGATTTATCCCTGTCCCTGAGTGTCTTTTCCCATGAGACGGTGGTTTTCTCGGCCCCTGGTGGTCCGAGGTCGTTCCCGCTGCACAGATTCATGCGCCAGGGCGCCCTGCAGATAATTCACTTTGGTTTATTGCGCTATCTGTGATAGCACCCGAGATATCACCAGATATATATTGGATTTTTCCCCGACCCTGAGTGTCCGGCCCCATGTGTCGGTGGTTTTCTCGGCCCCTGGTGGTCCGATGTCGATCCCGCTGCACAGATTCATGCGTCAGGGCCTCCTACAGATGATGCACTATGATATATCGCGCTATCTGTAATAGCACCCGAGAAAGCACCAGATATATGCTGGATTTTTTCATGACCTTGGGTGACGGATTCCGAATATCTGTAATTTTCTCGGCCCCTGGTGGTCCGAGGTCGTTCCTGCTGCACAGATTCATTCGCCAGTGCCTCCTACAGACAATGCACGTTGATTTATTGCACTACCTCTAATAGCACCCAAGATATCACCGGATATATGCTGGATTTTTACATGACCTTGGGTGACGGATTCCGAATATCTGTAATTTTCTCGGCCCCTGGTGGTCAGAGGTCGTTCCTGCTGCACAGATACATTCGCCAGTGCCTCCTACTGACAATGCGCTTTGATTTATTGCGCTATCTCTAATAGCACCCGAGATATCACCAGATATATATTGGATTTTCCCCTGACCCTGACAGTCCGGCCCCATGAGACGCTGGTTTTCTCGGCCCCTGGTGGTCCGAGGTCGTTCCCGCTGCACAGATTCATGCGCCAGGGCCTGCTACAGACAATGCACTTTGATTTATTGCGCTATCTGTAATAGCACCCGACGTATCAACAGATATTTATTGGATTTTTCCCTGACCCTGAGTACCCGGACCCATGAGACGGTGGTTTTCTCGGCCCCTGGTGGTCCGAGGTCGTTCCCACTGCCCAGATTAATGCGCAAGGTCCTCCTACAGACAATGCACTTTGATTTATTGCGCTATCTGTAATAGCACCCGAGATATCACCGGATATATATTGGATTTTTCCCTGACCCTGAGTGTCCGGCCCCATGAGACTGTGGTTTTCTCGGCCCCTGGTGGTCCGAGGTCGTTCCCGCTGCACAGATGCATGCGCCAGGGCCTCCTGCAGATAATTCACTTTTGTTTATTGCGCTGTCTCTAATAGCACACGAGATATCACCAGATATATATTGGATTTTCCCCTGACACTGAGTGTCCGGCCCCATGAGACTGTGGTTTTCTCGGCCCCTGGTGCTCCCAGGTCGTTCCCGCTGCACAGATGCATGCGCCAGGGCCTGCGGCAGATAATTCACTTTGGTTTATTGCGCTATCTCTAATAGCACCCGAGATATCACCAGATATATATCGGATTTTCCCCTGACCATCAGTGTCCGGCCCCATGAGACGGTGGTTTTCTCGGCCCCTGGTGGTCCGAGGTCGTTCCCACTGCCCAGATTAATGCGCAAGGTCCTGCTACAGACAATGCACTTTGATTTATTGCGTTATCTCTAATAGCACCCGAGATATCACCAGATACATGCTGGATTTTTACATGACCTTGGGAGACGGATACCGAATATCTGCAATTTTCTTTGCTCCAGGAGTTCCGCGGTCGTTCCTGCTGCACAGATTCATGCTCCAGGGCCTCCTGCAGGCAATGCACGTTGATTTATCCCGCTGTATCTAATAGCACCCGAGATATCACCAGATATATATTGGATTTTTCCCTGACCCTGAGTGTCCGGCCCCATGAGACGGTGGTTTTCTGGGCCCCTGGTGGTCCGAGGTCGTTCCCGCTGCACAGATTCATACGACAGGGCCTCCTACAGACAATGCACTTTCATTTATCGCGCTATCTGTAATATAACACGAGATATCACCAGATATATGCTGGATTTTTACATGAAATTGGGTGACGGATACCGAAAATCTGTAATTTTCTTGGCCCCTGGTGGTCCGATGTCGTTCCCGCTGACCAGATTCATAAGCCAGGGCCTCCTACAGACAATGCACTTTGATTTATTGCGCTATCTGTAATAGCACCCGAGATATCACCTGATATATATTGGATTTTTTCCTGACCCTGATTGTCCGGCCCCATGAGACGGTGGTTTTCTCGGGCCCTGGTGGTCCGAGGTCGTTCCCACTGCCCAGATTAATGCGCAAGGTCCTCCTACAGACAATGCACTTTGATTTATTGCGCTATCTGTAATAGCACCCGAGATATCACCGGATATATATTGGATTTTTCCCTGACCCTGAGTGTCCGGCCCCATGAGACTGTGGTTTTCTCGGCCCCTGGTGGTCCGAGGTCGTTCCCGCTGCACAGATGCATGCGCCAGGGGCTCCTGCAGATAATTCACTTTGGTTTATTGCGCTGTCTCTAATAGCACCCGAGATATCACCAGATATATATTGGATTTTCCCCTGACACTGAGTGTCCGGCCCCATGAGACTGTGGTTTTCTCGGCCCCTGGTGCTCCGAGGTCGTTCCCGCTGCACAGATGCATGCGCCAGGGCCTCCGGCAGATAATTCACTTTGGTTTATTGCGCTATCTCTAATAGCACCCGAGATATCACCAGATATATATTAGATTTTTCCCTGACCCAGAGTGTCCGGCCCCATGAGACGGTGGTTTTCTCGGCCGCTGGTGGTCCGAGGTCGATCCCGCTGGCCAGATTCATCCGCCAGGGCCTCCTACAGACAATGCACTTTGATTTATGTCGTTATCTGTAATTCAACACGAGATATCACCAGATATATGCTGGATTTTTAAATGAAACTGGGTGACGGATACCGAAAATCTGTAATTTTCTCGGCCCCTGGTGGTCCGATGTCGTTCCTGCTGCACAGATTCACACGCAAGGTCCTCCTATGGACAATGCACTTTGATTTATTGCGCTATCTCTAATAGCACCCGAGATATCACCAGATATATATTGGATTTTTCCCTGACCCTGAGTGTCCGGCCGCATGAGACGGTGGTTTTCTCGGACCCTGGTGGTCCGAGGTCATTCCCGCTGCACAGATTCATGCGCCAGGGCCCCCTGCAGATAATTCACTTTGGTTTATTGCGCTATCTCTAATAGCACCCGAGATATCACCAGATATATATCGGATTTTCCCCTGACCCTGGGTGTCTTGCCCCATGAGACTGTGGTTTTCTCGGCCCCTGGTGCTCCGAGGTCGTTCGCACAGGCCAGATTAATGCGCCAGGGCCTCCTACAGACAATGCACTTTGATTTATGGCGCAACCTGTAATAGCACCCGAGATATCACCGGATATATATTGGATTTTTCCCTGACCCTGAGTGTCCGGCCCCATGAGACGGTGGTTTTCTCGGCCCCTGGTGGTCCGAGGTCGTTCCCGCTGCACAGATGCATGCGCCAGGGCCTCCTGCAGATAATTCACTTGGGTTTATTGCGTTATCTCTAACAGCACCCGAGATATCAACAGATATATATTGGATTTTCCTTTGACCCTGAGTGTCCGGCCCCATGAGACGGTGGTTTTCTCGGCCCGTGGTGGTCCGATGTCGTTCCTGCTGCACAGATTCATACGCAAGGTCCTCCTATGGATAATGCACTTTGATTTATTGCCCTATCTCTAATCGCACCCGTGATATCACCAGATATATATTTGATTTTTCCCTGACCCTGCTTGTCCGGACCCACGATACGGCGGTTTTCTCGGCCCCTGGTGGTCCGAGGTCGTTCCCGCTGCACACATGCATGCGCCAGGGCCCCCTGCAGATAATTCACTTTGGTTTATTGCGCCATCTCTAATAGCACCCGAGATATCACCGGATATATATTGGATTTTCCCCTGACCCTGAGTGTCCGGCCCCATGAGACTGTGGTTTTCTCGGCCCCTGTTGGTCCGAGGTCGATCCCGCTGGCCAGGTTCATGCGCCGGGGCCTCCTACAGACAATGCACTTTGATTTATTGCGCTATCTGTAATAGCACCCGAGATATCACCAGATATATGTTGGATTTTTCCCTGACCCTGAGTGTCCGGTCCCATGACACGGTGGTTTTCTCGGCCCCTGGTGGTCCGAGGTCGTTCCCGCTGGACAGATTCATGCGCCAGGGCCCCCTGCAGATAATTCACTTTGGTTTATTGCGCTATCTCTAATAGGACCCGAGATATCACCTGATATATATTGGATTTTCCCCTGACCCTGAGTGTCCGGCCCCATGAGACGGTGGTTTTCTCGGGCCCTGGTGGTCCGAGGTCGTTCCCACTGCCCAGATTAATGCGCAAGGTCCTCCTACAGACAATGCACTTTGATTTATTGCGCTATCTGTAATAGCACCCGAGATATCACCGGATATATATTGGATTTTTCCCTGACCCTGAGTGTCCGGCCCCATGAGACTGTGGTTTTCTCGGCCCCTGGTGGTCCGAGGTCGTTCCCGCTGCACAGATGCATGCGCCAGGGGCTCCTGCAGATAATTCACTTTGGTTTATTGCGCTATCTCTAATAACACCCGGGATATCACCAGATATATATTGGATTTTTCCCTGACCCTGAGGGTCCGGCCCCATGAGACGGTGGTTTTCTCGACCTCTGGGAGTCCGAGGTCGTTCCCCCTGCACAGACTCATACGCCAGGGCCTCCTACAGACAATGCACTTTGATTTATTGCGCTATCTGTAATAGCACCCGAGATATCACCAGATATATATTGGATTTTTCCCTGACCCTGACAGTCCGGCCCCATGTGTCGATGGTTTTCACGGTCCCGCGAGGTCCGAGGTCGATAACGCTGAACAGATTCATGCGCCAGGGCTTCCTGCAGACAATTCACTTTGGTTTATTGCGCTATCTGTAATAGCACCCGAGATATCACCAGATATATGCTGGATTCTTACATGACCTTGGGTGACGGATTCCGAATATCTGAAATTTTCTCGGCCCCTGTTGATCCGAGGTCGATCCCGCTGCACAGATTCATGCGCCAGGGCCCCCTGCAGATAATTCACTTTGGTTTAGTGCGCTATCTGTAATAGCACCCGAGATATCACCATATATATATTGGATTTTCCCCTGAGCCTGTGGTTCCGGCCCCATGAGACGGTGGTTTTCTCGACCCCTGGTGGTCCGAGGTCGTTCCTGCTGCACAGATTCATGCGCCAGGGCCTCCAACAGACAATGCACTTTGATTTATTGCGCTATCTATAATAGCACCCGAGATATCACCAGATATATATTGAATTTTTCCCTGACCATGAGTGTCCGGCCCCATGAGACTGTGGTTTTCGCTGCCCCTGGTGGCCCGAGGTCGATTCCGCTGCACAGATTCATGCGCCAGGGCCTCCTGCAGACAATGCACTTTGATTTATTGCGCTATCTCTAATAGCACCCGAGATATCACCAGATATATATTGGATTTTACCCTGACCCTGAGTGTCCGGCCCCATGTGTCGGTGGTTTTCTCGGCCCCTGGTGGTCCGAGGTCGTTCCCGCTGCACAGATTCATGCGCCAGGGCCTCCTGCAGACAATGCACTTTGATTTATTGCGCTATATCTAATAGCACCCGAGATATCACCAGATACATCCTGGATTTTTACATGACCTTGGGTGTCCGGACCCACGTGTCGGTGGTTTTCTCGGCCCCTAGTGGTCCGAGGTCGATCCCGCTGCACAGATTCATGCGCCAGGGCTTCCTGCAGACAACGCACTTTGATTTATCGCGCTATCTGTAATAGCACCCGAGAAAGCACCAGATATACGCTGGATTTTTTCATGACCTTGGGTGACGGATTCCGAATATCTGTAATTTTCTCGGCCCCTGGTGGTCCGAGGTCGTTCCTGCTGCTCAGATTCATTCGCCAGTGCCTCCTACAGACAATGCACGTTGATTTATAGCACTATCTCTAATAGCACCCAAGATATCACCAGATATATGCTGGATTTTTACATTACCTTGGGTGACGGATTCCGAATATCTGTAATTTTCTCGGCCCCTGGTGGTCAGAGGTCGTTCCTGCTGCACAGATTCATTCGCCAGTGCCTCCTACTGAAAATGCACTTTGATTTATTGCGCTATCTCTAATAGCACCCGAGATATCACCAGATATATAATGGATTTTACCCTGACCCTGACAGTCCGGCGCCATGAGACGGTGGTTTTCTCGGCCCCTAGTGGTCCGAGGTCGATCCCGCGGAACAGATTCATGCGCCAGGGCTTCCTGCAGACAATTCACTTTGGTTTATTGCGCTATCTCTAATAGCACCCGAGATATCACCAGATATATATTGGATTTTCCCCTGACCCTGACAGTCCGGCCCCATGAGACGGTGGTTTTCTCGGCCCGTGGTGGTCCGGTGTCGTTCCTGCTGCACAGATTCATACGCAAGGTCCTCCTATGGATAATGCACTTTGATTTATTGCCCTATCTCTAATCGCACCCGTGATATCACCAGATATATATTTGATTTTTCCCTGACCCTGCTTGTCCGGACCCACGAGACGGCGGTTTTCTCGGCCCCTGGTGGTCCGAGGTCGTTCCCGCTGCACACATGCATGCGCCAGGGCCCCCTGCAGATAATTCACTTTGGTTTATTGCGCCATCTCTAATAGCACCCGAGATATCACCAGATATATATTGGATTTTCCCCTGACCCTGAGTGTCCGGCCCCATGAGACTGTGGTTTTCTCGGCCCCTGTTGGTCCGAGGTCGATGCCGCTGGCCAGATTCATGCGCCGGGGCCTCCTACAGACAATGCACTTTGATTTATTGCGCTATCTGTAATAGCACCCGAGATATCACCAGATATATATTGGATTTTTCCATGACCCTGAGTGTCCGGTCCCATGACACGGTGGTTTTCTCGGCCCCTGGTGGTCCGAGGTCCTTCCCGCTGCACAGATTCATGCGACAGGGTCTCCTACAGATAATTCACTTTGGTTTATTGCGCTGTCTCTAATAGCACCCGAGATATCACCAGATATATATTGGATTTTCCCCTGACACTGAGTGTCCGGCCCCATGAGACTGTGGTTTTCTCGGCCCCTGGTGGTCCGAGGTCGTTCCCGCTGCACAGATTCATGCGACAGGGTCTCCTACAGATAATTCACTTTGGTTTATTGCGCTATCTCTAATAGCACCCGAGATATCACCAGATATATATCGGATTTTCCCCTGACCATGAGTGTCCGGCCCCATGAGACGGTGGTTTTCCCGGGCCCTGGTGGTCCGAGGTCGTTCCCACTGCCCAGATTAATGCGCAAGGTCCTCCTACAGACAATGCACTTTGATTTATTGCGCTATCTGTAATAGCACCCGAGATATCACCGGATATATATTGGATTTTTCCCTGACCCTGAGTGTCCGGCCCCATGAGACTGTGGTTTTCTCGGCCCCTGGTGGCCCGAGGTCGTCCCCGCTGCACAGATGCATGCGCCAGGGCCTCCTGCAGATAATTCACTTTTGTTTATTGCGCTGTCTCTAATAGCACCCGAGATATCACCAGATATATATTGGATTTTCCCCTGACACTGAGTGTCCGGCCCCATGAGACTGTGGTTTTCTCGGCCCCTGGTGCTCCCAGGTCGTTCCCGCTGCACAGATGCATGCGCCAGGGCCTGCGGCAGATAATTCACTTTGGTTTATTGCGCTATCTCTAATAGCACCCGAGATATCACCAGATATATATCGGATTTTCCCCTGACCATCAGTGTCCGGCCCCATGAGACGGTGGTTTTCTCGGCCCCTGGTGGTCCGAGGTCGTTCCCACTGCCCAGATTAATGCGCAAGGTCCTGCTACAGACAATGCACTTTGATTTATTGCGCTATCTGTAATAGCACCCGAGATATCACCGGATATATATTGGATTTTTCCCTGACCCTGAGTTTCCGGCCCCATGAGACTGTGGTTTTCTAGGCCCCTGGTGGTCCGAGGTCGTTCCCGCTGGACAGATTCATGCGCCAGGGCCCCCTGCAGATAATTCACTTTGGTTTATTGCGCTATCTCTAATAGGACCCGAGATATCACCTGATATATATTGGATTTTCCCCTGACCCTGAGTGTCCGGCCCCATGAGACGGTGGTTTTCTCGGGCCCTGGTGGTCCGAGGTCGTTCCCACTGCCCAGATTAATGCGCAAGGTCCTCCTACAGACAATGCACTTTGATTTATTGCGCTATCTGTAATAGCACCCGAGATATCACCGGATATATATTGGATTTTTCCCTGACCCTGAGTGTCCGGCCCCATGAGACTGTGGTTTTCTCGGCCCCTGGTGGTCCGAGGTCGTTCCCGCTGCACAGATGCATGCGCCAGGGGCTCCTGCAGATAATTCACTTTGGTTTATTGCGCTGTCTCTAATAGCACCCGAGATATCACCAGATATATATTGGATTTTCCCCTGACACTGAGTGTCCGGCCCCATGAGACTGTGGTTTTCTCGGCCCCTGGTGCTCCGAGGTCGTTCCCGCTGCACAGATGCATGCGCCAGGGCCTCCGGCAGATAATTCACTTTGGTTTATTGCGCTATCTCTAATAGCACCCGAGATATCACCAGATATATATCGGATTTTCCCCTGACCATGAGTGTCCGGCCCCATGAGACGGAGGTTTTCTCGGCCCCTGGTGGTCCGAGGTCGTTCCCACTGCCCAGATTAATGCGCAAGGTCCTGCTACCGACAATGCACTTTGATTTATTGCGCTATCTGTAATAGCACCCGAGATATCACCGGATATATATTGGATTTTTCCCTGACCCTGAGTGTCCGGCCCCATGAGACTGTGGTTTTCTCGGCCCCTGTTGGTCCGAGGTCGATCCCGCTGGCCAGATTCATGCGCCGGGGCCTCCTGCAGACAATGCACTTTGATTTATTGCGCTATCTGTAATAGCACCCGAGATATCACCAGATATATGTTGGATTTTTCCCTGACCCTGAGTGTCCGGTCCCATGACACGGTGGTTTTCTCGGCCCCTGGTGGTCCGAGGTTGTTCCCGCTGCACAGATTCATGCGACAGGGTCTCCTACAGATAATTCACTTTGGTTTATTGCGCTATCTCTAATAGCACCCGAGATATCACCAGATATATATCGGATTTTCCCCTGACCATGAGTGTCCGGCCCCATGAGACGGTGGTTTTCCCGGGCCCTGGTGGTCCGAGGTCGTTCCCACTGCCCAGATTAATGCGCAAGGTCCTCCTACAGACAATGCACTTTGATTTATTGCGCTATCTCTAATAGCACCCGAGATATCACCAGATATATAATGGATTTTTCCCTGACCCTGAGTGTCCGGCCCCATGAGACTGTGGTTTTCTCGGCCCCTGGTGGTCCGAGGTCGTTCCCGCTGCACAGATGCATGCGCCAGGGCCTCCTGCAGATAATTCACTTTTGTTTATTGCGCTGTCTCTAATAGCACCCGAGATATCACCAGATATATATTGGATTTTCCCCTGACACTGAGTGTCCGGCCCCATGAGACTGTGGTTTTCTCGGCCCCTGGTGCTCCCAGGTCGTTCCCGCTGCACAGATGCATGCGCCAGGGCCCCCTGCAGATAATTCACTTTGGTTTATTGCGCTATCTCTAATAGGACCCGAGATATCACCTGATATATATTGGATTTTCCCCTGACCCTGAGTGTCCGGCCCCATGAGACGGTGGTTTTCTCGGCCCCTGGTGCTCCGAGGTCGTTCCCGCTGAACCGATGCCTGCGCCAGGGCCTCCTACAGACAATGCACTTTGATTTATTACGCTATCTCTAATAGCACCCGAGATATCACCAGATATATATTAGATTTTTCCCTGACCCAGAGTGTCCGGACCCATGAGACGGTGGTTTTCTCGGCCCCTGGTGGTCCGATGTCGTTCCCGCTGGCGAGATTCATACGCCAGGACCTCCTACAGACATTGCACTTTGATTTATTGCGCTATCTCTAATAGCACCCGAGATATCACCCGATATATGCTGGATTTTTACATGACCTTGGGTGACGGATTCCGAATATCTGTAATTTTCTCGGCCCCTGGTGGTCCGAGGTCGTCCCTGCTGCACAGATTCATTCGCCAGTGCCCCCTACAGACAATGCACTTTGATTTATTGCGCTATCTGTAATAGCACCCGAGATATCACCAGATATATATTGGATTTTTCCCTGACCCTGAGTGTGCGGCCCCATGAGACGGTGGTTTTCTGGGCCCCTGGTGGTGCGAGGTAGTTCCCGCTGCACCGATTCATGCGCCAGGGCCTCCTGCAGACAATACACTTTGGTTCATTGCGCTATCTCTAATAGCACCCGAGAGATCACCAGATATATATTGGATTTTCCCCTGACCCTGAGTGTCCGGCCCCATGAGACTGTGGTTTTCTCGGCCCCTGGTGGTCCAAGGTTGTACCCGCTGCACAGGTTCATGCGCCTGCGCTTCCTACAGACAATGCACTTTGATTTATTGCGCTATCTCTAATAGCACCCGAGATATCACCAGATATATATTGGATTTTTCCCTGACCCTGAGTGTGCGGACCCATGAGACGGTGGTTTTCTCGGCCCCTGGTGGTCCGTGGTAGTTCCCGCTGCACCGATTCATGCGCCAGGGCCTCCTGCAGACAATACACTTTGGTTCATTGCGCTATCTCTAATAACACCCGAGATATCACCAGATATATATTGGATTTTCCCCTGACCCTGAGTGTCCGGCCCCATGAGACTGTAGTTTTCTCGGCCCCTGGTGGTCCGAGGTCGTTCCCGCTGCACAGACTCATGCGGCAGGGCCTCCTACAGACCATGCACTTTGATTTATTGCGCTATCTCTAATAGCACCCGAGATATCACCAGATATATATTGGATTTTTCCCTGACCCTGAGTGTACGGCCCCATGAGACGGTAATTTTCTAGGTCCCTGGTGGTCCGAGGTAGATCCCGCTGCACAGATTCATGCGCCAGGGCCTGCTGCAGACAGTGCACTTGGATTTATCGCGTTATTTGTAATAGAACCCGAGATATCACCACATATGTGCTGCATTTTTACATGACCTTGGGTGGCAGATACCGAAAATCTGTAATTGTCTCGGCCCCTGGTGGAACGACGTCGTTCCCGCTGCACAGACTCATGCGCCGGGGCCTCCTACAGACAATGCACTTTGATTTATTGCGCGATCTGTAATAGCACCCGAGATATCACCAGATATATATTGGATTTTCCCCTGACCCTGAGTGTCCGGCCCCATGTGACGGTGGTTTTCTCGGCCCCTGGTGGTCCGAGGTGGTTCCCGCTGCCCAGATTCATGCGCCAGGGCATTCTACAGACAATGCACTTTGATATATTGCGCTATCTGTAATAGCACCCGAGATATCACCAGATATATATTGGATTTTTCCCTGTCCCTGAGTGTCCGGCCCCATGAGACGGTGGTTTTCTCGGCCCCTGGTGCTCCGAGGTCGTTCCCACTGCAGAGATTCATGCGCCAGGGCCTCCTGCGGATAATTCACTTTGGTTTATTACGCTATCTCTAATAGCACCCGAGATATCACCAGATATATATTGGATTTTCCCCTGACCCAGAGTGTCCGGCCCCATGAGAAAGTGGTTTTCTCGGCCGCTGGTGGTCCGAGGTCGTTCCCGCTGCACAGATTCATGCGCCAGGGCCTCCTACAGACAATGCACTTTGATTTATTGCGCTATCTGTAATAGCACCGAGATATCACCAGATATATATTGGATTTTTCCCTGACCCTGAGTGTCCGGCCCCATGAGACTGTGGTTTTCTCGGCCCCTGGTGGTCCGAGGTGGTTCCCCCTGCACAGATTCATGCGCCAGGGCCTCCTACAGACAATTCCCTTTGATTTATTGCGCTGTCTGTAATAGCACCCGAGATATCACCAGATATATATCGTATTTTTCCCTGACCCTGAGTGTCCGGCCCCATGAGACTGTGGTTTTCTCGGCCCCTGGCGGTCCGAGGTCGTACCCGCTGCACAGGTTCATGAGCCATGGCCTACTACAGACAATGCACTTTGATTTATTGCGCGATCTGTAATAGCACCCGAGATATCACCAGATATATATTGGATTTTCCCCTGACCCTGAGTGTCCGGCCCCATGAGACGGTGGTTTTCGCGGCCCCTGGTGGTTCGAGGTCGTACCCGCTGCACAGGTTCATGCGCCAGGGCCTCCTACAGACAATGCACTTTGGTTTATTGCGCTACCTCTAATAGCACCCGAGATATCACCAGATATAAATTGGATTTTTCCCTGACCCTGAGTGTCCGGCCCCATGAGACGATGGTTTTCTCGGCCCCTGGTGGTCCGAGGTGGTTCCCGCTGCACAGATTCATGCGCCAGGGCCTCCTACAGACAATTCCCTTTGATTTATTGCGCTATCTGTAATAGCACCCGAGATATCACCAGATATATATTGTATTTTTCCCTGACCCTGAGTGTCCGGCCTCATGAGACGGTGGATTTCTCGGCCCCTGGTGGTCCGAGGTCGTTCCCGCTGCACAGATTCATGCGCCAGGGCCTCCTGCAGATAATTCACTTTGGTTAATTGCGCTATCTCTAATCTCACCCGAGATATCACCAGATATATATTGGATTTTTCCCTGACCCTGAGCGTCCGGCCCCATGTGTCGGTGGTTTTCTCGTCCCCTGGTGGTCCGAGGTCGTTCCCGCTGCCCAGATTCATGCGCCAGGGCCTCCTACAGACAATGCAATCTGATTTATTGCGCTATCTGTAATAGCACCCGAGATATCACCAGATATATATTGGATTTTCCCCTGACCCTGAGTGTCCGGACCCATGAGACGGTGATTTTCTCGGCCCCTGGTGGTCCGAGGTGGTTCCCGCTGCACAGATGCATGCGCCAGGGCCTCCTGCAGATAATTCACTTTGTTTTATTGCGCTATCTCTAATAGCACCCGAGATATCACCAGATATATATTGGATTTTCCCCTGAACCTGAGTGTCCGGCCCCATGTGACGGTGGTTTTCTCGGCCCCTGGTGGTCCGAGGTGGTTCCCGCTGCACAGATGCATGCGCCAGGGCCTCCTGCAGATAATTCACTTTGTTTTATTGCGCTATCTCTAATAGCACCCGAGATATCACCAGATATATATTGGATTTTCCCCTGACGCTGAGTGTCCGGCCCCATGAGACGATGGTTTTCTCGGCCCCTGGTGGTCACAGGTCGTTCCCGCTGCACGGATGCATGCGCCAGCGCATCCTGCCGATAATTCACTTTGGCTTATTCCGCTATCTCTAACAGAACCCGAGATATCACCAGATATAAATTGGATTTTTCTCTGACCCTGAGTGTCCGGCCCCAGGAGACGGTGGTTTTCTCGGCCCCTGGTGGTCCGAGGTCGTTCCCGCTGCACAGATTCATGCGCCAGGGCCTCCTGCAGATAATTCACTTTGGTTTATTGCGCTATCTCTAATAGCACCCGAGATATCACCAGATATATATCGGATTTTCCCCTGACCCTGAGTGTCCGGCCCCATGAGACTGTGGTTTTCTCGGCTCCTGTTGGTCCGAGGACGTACCCGCTGCACAGGATCATGCGCCAGGGCCTCCTACAGACAATGCACTTTGATTTATTGCGCTATCTCTAATAGCACCCGAGATATCACCAGATATATATTGGATTTTTCAATGACCCTGAGTGCCCGGCCCCATGTGACGGTGGTTTTCTCGGCCCCTGGTGGTCCGAGATCGTTCCCGCTGCCCAGATTCATGCGCGAGGGCCTCCTACAGACAATGCACTTTGATTTATTGCGCTATCTGTAATAGCACCCAAGATATCACCAGGCATATATATTGGATTTTTCCCTGACCCTGAGTGCCCGGCACCATGAGACGGTGGTTTTCTCGGCCCCTGGTGGTCCGAGGTCGTTCCCGCTGCACACATTCATGCGCCAGGTCCTCCTGCAGATAATTCACTTTGGATTATTGCGCTATCTCTAATAGCACCCGAGATATCACCAGATATATATTGGATTTTTCCCTGACCCTGAGTGTCCGGCCCCATGTGTCGGTGGTTTTCTCGGCCCCTGGTGGTCCGAGGTCGTTCCCGCTTCACAGATTCATGCGCCAGGGCCTCCTGCAGACAATACACTTTGGTTTATTGCGCTATCTGTAATAGCACCCGAGACATCATCAGATACATCCTGGATTTTTACATGACCTTGGGTGTCCGGCACCATGAGACGGTGGTTTTCTCGGCCCCTGGTGGTCCGAGGTCGTACCCGCTGCAAAGGTTCATGCGCCAGGGCCTCCTACAGACAATGCACTTTGATTTATTGCGCTATCTGTAATAGCACCCGAGATATCACCAGATATATATTGGATTTTCCCCTGACCCTGAGTGACCGGCCCCATGATACTGTGGTTTTCTCGGACCCTGGTGGTCCGAGGTCGTTGCCGCTGCACAGATTCATGCGCCAGGGCCTCCTACAGACAATGCAGTCTGATTTATTGCCCTATCTGTAATAGCACCCGAGATATCACCAGATATATATTGGATTTTCCCCTGACCCTGAGTGTCCGGCGCCATGAGACGGTGGTTTTCTCGGCCCCTGGTGGTCCGAGGTCGTTCCCGCTGCACAGACTCATGCGCCAGGGCCTCCTGCAGATAATTCACTTTGGTTTATTGCGCTATCTCTAATAGCACCCGAGATATCACCAGATATATATTGGATTTTCCCCTGACCCTGTGTGTCCGGCCCCATGAGACGGTGGTTTTCTCGTCCCCTGGTGGTCCGAGGTCGTTCCCACTGCACAGATGCATGCCCCAGGGCCTCCTACAGACAATGCACTTTGATTTATTGCGCTATGTGTAATAGCACCCGAGATATCACCAGATATATATTGGATTTTTCCCTGACCCTGAGTGTCCGGCCCCATGAGACTGGGGTTTTCTCGGTCCCTGGTCGTCCGAGGTCGTACCCGCTGCACAGATTCACGCGCCAGGGCCTCCTACAGACAATGCACTTTGATTTATTGCGCTATGTGTAATAGCACCCGAGATATCACCAGATATATATTGGATTTTTCCCTGACCCTGTGCGACCGGCCCCATGAGTCGGTGGTTTTCTCGGCCACTGGTCGTCCGAGGTCGTTCCCGCTGCCCATATTCATCCGCCAGGGCCTCCTGCAGATAACTCACTTTGGTTTATTGCGCTATCTCTAGTAGCACCCGAGATATCACCAGGTATATATTGGATTTTTCCCTCGCCCTGAGTGTCCGGCCCCATGAGACGGTGGTTTTCTCGGCCCCTGGTGGTCCGAGGTCGTTCCCGCTGCCCAGATTCATCCGCCAGGGCCTCCTACAGACAATGCACATTGATTTATTGCGCTATCTGTAATAGCACCCCAGAAAGCACCATATATATGCTGGATTTTTGCATGACTTTGGGTGACGGATACCGAAAATCTGTAATTTTCTCGGCCCCTGGTGGTCCGATGTCGTTCCTGCTGCACAGATTCATGCGCAAGGGCCTCCTACGGACAATGCACTTTGATTTATTGCTCTATCTGTAATAGCACCCGAGATATCACCAGATATATATTTGATTTTTTCCTGACCCTGAGTGTCCGGCCCCATGAGACGGTGGTTTTCTCGGCCCCTGGTGGTCCGAGGTCGTTCCCGCTGCACAGATTCATGCGCCAGGGCCTCCTACAGACAATGCACTTTGATTTATTGCGCTATCTGTAATAGCACCCGAGATATCACCAGATATATATTGGATTTTTCCCTGACCCTGAGTGTCCGGCCCAATGAGATGGTGGTTTTCTCGGCCCCTGGTGGTCCGAGGTCGTTCCCGCTGCACAGACTCACGCGCCAGGGCCTCCTACAGAGGATGCACTTTGATTTACTGCGCTATGTGTAATAGCACCCGAGATATCACCAGATATATATTGGATTTTTTCCTGACCGTGAGTGTCCGGCCCCATGAGACGGTGGTTTTCTCGGCCCCTGGTGGTCCGAGGTGGTTCCCGCTGCACAGATGCATGCGCCAGGGCCTCCTGCAGATAATTCACTTTGTTTTATTGCGCTATCTCTAATAGCACCCGAGATATCACCAGATATATATTGGATTTTCCCCTGACCCTGAGTGTCCGGCGCCATGAGACGGTGGTTTTCTCGGCCCCTGGTGGTCCGAGGTCGTTCCCGCTGCACAGACTCATGCGCCAGGGCCTCCAGCAGATAATTCACTTTGGTTTATTGCGCTATCTCTAATAGCACCCGAGATATCACCAGATATATATTGGATTTTCCCCTGACCCTGTGTGTCCGGCCCCATGAGACGGTGGTTTTCTCGGCCCCTGGTGGTCCGAGGTCGTTCCCACTGCACAGATGCATGCCCCAGGGCCTCCTACAGACAATGCACTTTGATTTATTGCGCTATGTGTAATAGCACCCGAGATATCACCAGATATATATTGGATTTTTCCCTGACCCTGAGTGTCCGGCCCAATGAGATGGTGGTTTTCTCGGCCCCTGGTGGTCCGAGGTCGTTCCCGCTGCACAGACTCACGCGCCAGGGCCTCCTGCAGATAATTCACTTTGGTTTATTGCGCTATCTCTAGTAGCACCCGAGATATCACCAGGTATATATTGGATTTTTCCCTGGCCCTGAGTGTCCGGCCCCATGAGACGGTGGTTTTCTCGGCCCCTGGTGGTCTGAGGTCGTTCCCGCTGCCCAGATTCATCCGCCAGGGCCTCCTACAGACAATGCACATTGATTTATTGCGCTATCTGTAATAGCACCCGAGAAAGCACCATATATATGCTGGATTTTTGCATGACATTGGGTGGCGGATACCGAAAATCTGTAATTTTCTCGGCCCCTGGTGGTCCGATGTCGTTCCTGCTGCACAGATTCATGCGCAAGGGCCTCCTACGGACAATGCACTTTGATTTATTGCGCTATCTCTAATAGCACCCGAGATATCACCAGTTATATATTTGATTTTTCCATGGCCCTGAGGGTCCGGCCCCATGAGACGGTGGTTTTCTCGGCCCCTGGTGGTCCGAGGTCGTTCCCGCTGCACAGATTCATGCGCCAGGGCCTCCTACAGACAATGCACTTTGATTTATTGCGCTATCTCTAATAGCACCCGAGATATCACCAGATATCTATTTGATTTTTCCCTGACCCTGAGAGTCCGGCCCCATGAGACGGTGATTTTCTCGGCCCCTGGTGGTTCGAGGTCGTTCCCGCTGCACAGAATCATGCGCCAGGGCTTCCTGCAGACAATGCACTTTGACTTATCGCGCTATCTCTAATAGCACCCGAGATATCACCAGATATATATTAGATTTTTCCCTGACCGTGAATGTCCGGCCCTATGTGTCGGTGGTTTTCTCGGCCCCTGGTGGTCCGAGGTCGTTCCCTCTGCACAGATTCATGCGCCAGGGCCTCCAGCAGACAATGCACTTTCATTTATCGCGCTATCACTAATAACACCCGAGATATCATCAGATACATCCTGGATTTTTACATGTCCTTTTGTGTCCGTCCCCATGTGCCGGTGATTTTCTCGGCCCCTCGTGGTCGGAGGTCGTTCCCGCTGCACAGATTCATGCGCCAGGGCTTCCTGCAGACAATGCACTTTGATTCATGGCGCTATCTCTAATAGCACCCGAGATATCAATAGATATATGCTGGATTTTTACATGACCTTGGCTGACGGATACCGAAAATCTGTATTTTTCTCAGCCCCTGGTTGCCCGAGGTCGTTCCTGCTACTCAGAATGATGCGCCAGGGCCTCCCGCAGACAAAGCACTTTGATTTATCGCGCTATCTCTAATAGCACCCGAGATATCACCAGATATATATTGGATTTTCCTCTGACCTTGAGTGTTCGGCCCCATGAGATGGTGGTTTTCTCGGCCCCTGGTGATCCGAGGTTGTTCCCGCTGCACAGATTCATGCGCCAGGGCCTCCTGCAGATAATTCACTTTGGTTTATTGCGCTATCTCTAATAGCACCCGAGATATCACCAGATATATATTGGATTTTTCCCTGACCCTGAGTGCCCGGCCCCATGTGTCGGTGGTTATCTCGGCCCCTGGTGGTCAGAGGTCGTTGCCGCAGCACAGATTCATGAGCCAGGGCCTCCTACAGACAATCCACTTTGGTTTATTGCTCTATCTGTAATAGCACCCGAGATATCACCAGATATATGCTGGATTTTTACATGACCTTGGGGGACGGATTCCGAATATCTGTAATTTTCTCGGCCCCTGGTAGTTCGAGGTCGTTCCCGCTGCACGGATTCATGCGCCAGGGCTTCCTGCAGACAATGCACTTTGATTTATGGCGCTGTCGGTAATAGCACCTGAGATATCACCAGATACATATTGGATTTTTCCCTGACCCTGAGTGTCCGGCCCCATGAGACGGTGGTTTTCTCGGCCCCTGGTGGTCCGAGGTCGTTCCCGCTGCACAGATTCATGCGCCAGAGCCTCCTAGAGACAATGCACTTTGATTTATTGCGCTATCTGTAATAGCACCCGAGATATCACCAGATATATATATTGGATTTTTCCCTGACCCTGAGTGTACGGCCCCATGAGACGGTGGTTTTCTCGGCCCCTGGTGGTCCGATGTCGTTTCCTCTGCACAGATTCATGCGCCAGGGCCTCCTGCAGATAATTCACTTTGGTTTATTGCGCTATCTCTAATAGCACCCGAGATATCACCAGATATATATTGGATTTTCCTCTGACCCTGAGTGTTCGGCCCCATGAGATGGTGGTTTTCTCGGCCCCTGGTGATCCGAGGTTGTTCCCGCTGCACAGATGCCTGTGCCAGGGCCTCCTGCAGATAATTCACTTTGGTGTATCGCGCTATCTCTAATAGCACCCGAGATATCACCAGATATATATTGGATTTTCCTCTGACCCTGAGTGTTCGGCCCCATGAGATGGTGGTTTTCTCGGCCCCTGGTGATCCGAGGTTGTTCCCGCTGCACAGATTCATGCGCCAGGGCCTCCTGCAGATAATTCACTTTGGTTTATTGCGCTATCTCTAATAGCACCCGAGATATCACCAGATATATGCTGGATTTTTACATGACCTTGGGGGACGGATTCCGAATACCTGTAATTTTCTCGGCCCCTGGTGGTTCGAGGTCGTTCCCGCTGCACAGATTCATGCGCCAGGGCCTCCTACAGACAATACACATTGATTTATTGCGCTATCTGTAATAGCACCCGAGAAAGCACCATATATATGCTGGATTTTTGCATGACATTGGGTGGCGGATACCGAAAATCTGTAATTTTCTCGGCCCCTGGTGGTCCGAGGTCGTTCCCTCTGCACAGATTCATGCGCCAGGGCCTCCAGCAGACAATGCACTTTCATTTATCGCGCTATCACTAATAACACCCGAGATATCATCAGATACATCCTGGATTTTTACATGACCTTTTGTGTCCGTCCCCATGTGCCGGTGATTTTCTCGGCCCCTCGTGGTCCGAGGTCGTTCCCGCTGCACAGATTCATGCGCCAGGGCTTCCTGCAGACAATACACATTGATTTATTGCGCTATCTGTAATAGCACCCGAGAAAGCACCATATATATGCTGGATTTTTACATGACCTTGGGGGACGGATTCCGAATATCTGTAATTTTCTCGGCCCCTGGTGGTCCGAGGTCGTTCCTGCTGCACCGATTCATGCGCCAGGGCCTCCTACAGACAATGCAGTCTGATTTATTGCGCTATCTGTAATAGCACCCGAGATATCACCAGATATATATTGGATTTTTCCCTGAACCTGAGTGTCCGGCCCCATGAGACGGTGGTTTTCTCGGCCCCTGGTGGACCGAGGTCGTTCCCGCTGTACAGATTCATGCGCCAGGGCCACCCGCAGATAATTCACTTTGGATTATTGCGCTATCTCTTATAGCACCCGAGATATCACCAGATATATATTAGATTTTTCCCAGGACCCTGAGTGTCCGGCCCCATGTGTCGGTGGTTTTCTCAGCCCCTGGTGGTCCGCTGTCGATCCCGCTGCACAGATTCATGCGCCAGGGCCTCCTACAGATGATGCACTTTGATATATCGCGCTATCACTAATAACACCCGAGATATCATCAGATACATCCTGGATTTTTACATGACCTTTTGTGTCCGTCCCCATGTGCCGGTGATTTTCTCGGCCCCTCGTGGTCCGAGGTCGTTCCCGCTGCACAGATTCATGCGCCAGGGCTTCCTGCAGACAATGCACTTTGATTCATGGCGCTATCTCTAATAGCACCCGAGATATCACCAGATATATGCTGGATTTTTACATGACCTTGGCTGACGGATACCGAAAATCTGTATTGTTCTCAGCCCCTGGTTGCCCGAGGTCGTTCCTGCTGCTCAGAATGATGCGCCAGGGCCTCCCGCAGACAAAGCACTTTGATTTATCGCGCTATCTCTAATAGCACCCGAGATATCACCAGATATATATTGGATTTTCCTCTGACCCTGAGTGTTCGGCACCATGAGATGGTGGTTTTCTCGGCCCCTGGTGATCCGAGGTTGTTCCCGCTGCACAGATTCATGCGCCAGGGCCTCCTGCAGATAATTCACTTTGGTTTATTGCGCTATCTCTAATAGCACCCGAGATATCACCAGATATATATTGGATTTTTCCCTGACCCTGAGTGTCCGGCCCCATGTGTCGGTGGTTATCTCGGCCCCTGGTTGTCAGAGGTCGTTGCCGCTGCACAGATTCATGCGCCAGGGCATCCTACAGACAATCCACTTTGGTTTATTGCGCTGTCTGTAATAGCACACGAGATATCACCAGATATATGCTGGATTTTTACATGACCTTGGGGGACGGATTCCGAATATCTGTAATTTTCTCGGCCCCTGGTGGTCCGAGGTCGTTCCTGCTGCACAGATACATTCGCCAGTGCCTCCTACAGACAATGCACTTTGATTTATTGCGCTATCTCTAATAGCACCCGAGATAACACCAGATATATATTGGATTTTCCCCTGAACCTGAGTGCCCGGCCCCATGAGACTGTGGTTTACTCAGCCCCTGGAGGTCCGAGGTCGTTCCCACTGCCCAGATTAATGCGCCAGGGCCTCCTACAGACAATGCACTTTAACTTATTGCGCTATCTGTAATAGCACCCGAGATATCACCAGAAATATATTGGATTTTTCCCTGAACCTGAGTGTCCGGCCCCATGAGACGGTGGTTTTCTGGGCCCCTGGTGGGCCGAGGTCGTTTCCGCTGCACAGATTCATACGCCAGGGCCTCCTACAGTCAATGCACTTTGATTTATCGCGCTATCTGTAATATAACACGAGATATCACCAGATATATGCTGGATTTTTACATGAAATTGGGTGACGGATACCGAAAATCTGTAATTTTCTCGGCCCCTGGTGGTCCGATGTCGTTCCCGCTGGCCAGATTCATACGCCAGGAAATCCTACAGACAATGCACTTTGGTTTATTGCGCTATATCTAATAGCACCCGAGATATCACCAGATATATATTGAATTTTTCCCTGACCCTGAGTGTCCGGCCCCATGAAACGGTGGTTTTCTCGGCCCCTGGTCGTCAGAGGTCGTTCCCGCTGCACAGTATCATCCGCCAGGGCTTCCTGCAGACAATGCACTTTGTTTTATCGCGCTATGTCTAACGGCACCCGAGATATCACCAGATATATATTGGATTTTTCCCTGACCCTGAGTGTCCGAACCCATGTGTCGGTGGTTTTCTCGGCCCCTGGTGGTCCGAGGTCGTTCCCGCTGCCCACATTCATGCGCCAGGGCCTCCTACAGACAATGCACTTTGATTTATTGGGCTATATGTAATAGCACCCGAGAAAGCTCCATATATATGCTGGATTTTTACATGACTTTGGGTGACGGATACCGAAAATCTCTAATTTTCTCGGCCCCTGGTGGTCCGATGTCGTTCCTGCTGCACAGATTCATGCGCAAGGGCCTCCTACGGACAATGCACTTTGATTTATTGCGCTATCTCTAATAGCACCCGAGATATCACCAGATATATATTGGATTTTTCCCTGACCCTGAGTGTTCAGCCCCATGAGATGGTGGTTTTCTCGGCCCCTGGTGATCCGAGGTTGTTCCCGCTGCACAGATGCCTGCGCCAGGGCCTCCTGCAGATAATTCACTTTGATTTATCGCGCTATCTCTAATAGCACCCGAGATATCACCAGATATATATTGGATTTTTCCCTGACCCTGATTGTCCGGCCCCATGAGACGGTGATTTTCTCGGCCCCTGGTGGTCCGAGCTCGTTCCCGCTGCACAGAATCATGCGCCAGGGCTTCCTGCAGACAATGCACTTTGATTTATTGCGCTATCTCTAATAGCACCCGAGATAACATGAGATACATCCTGGGTTTTTACATGACCTTGGGTGTCCGGCCCCATGTGTTGGTGGTTTTCTCGGCCCCTGGTTGTCCGAGGTCGTTCCCGCTGCACAGATGCATGCGCCAGGGCCTCCTGCAGACAATGCACTTTGATTTATCGCGCTATCTGTAATAGAGCCCGAGATATCACCAGATATATGCTGGATTTTTACATGACCTTGGGTGACGGATTCCGCATATCTGTAATTTTCTCGGCCCCTGGTGGTCCGAGGTCGTTCCTGCTGCACAGATTCATTCGCCAGTGCCTCCTACAGACAATGCACTTTGGTTTATTGCGCTATCTGTAATAGCACCCGAGAAAGCACCATATATATGCTGGATTTTTACATGACTTTGGGTGACGGATACAGAAAATCTGTAATTTTCTCGGCCTCTGGAGATCCGAGGTCGTTCCTGCTTCACAGATTCATGCGCCAGGGCTTCCTGCAGACAATGCACTTTGATTTATCGCGCTATCTGTAATAGCACCTGAGATATCAACGGATATATATTGGATTTTTCCCTGACCCTGAGTGTCCGGCCCCATGTGACTGTGGTTTTCTGGGCCCCTGGTGGGCCGAGGTCGTTTCCGCTGCACAGATTCATACGCCAGGGCCTCCTACAGTCAATGCACTTTGATTTATCGCGCTATCTGTAATATAACACGAGATATCACCAGATATATGCTGGATTTTTACATGAAATTGGGTGACGGATACCGAAAATCTGTAATTTTCTCGGCCCCTGGTGGTCCGATGTCGTTCCCGCTGGCCAGATTCATACGCCAGGAAATCCTACAGACAATGCACTTTGGTTTATTGCGCTATATCTAATAGCACCCGAGATATCACCAGATATATATTGAATTTTTCCCTGACCCTGAGTGTCCGGCCCCATGAAACGGTGGTTTTCTCGGCCCCTGGTCGTCAGAGGTCGTTCCCGCTGCACAGTATCATCCGCCAGGGCTTCCTGCAGACAATGCACTTTGTTTTATCGCGCTATGTCTAACGGCACCCGAGATATCACCAGATATATATTGGATTTTTCCCTGACCCTGAGTGTCCGAACCCATGTGTCGGTGGTTTTCTCGGCCCCTGGTGGTCCGAGGTCGTTCCCGCTGCCCACATTCATGCGCCAGGGCCTCCTACAGACAATGCACTTTGATTTATTGGGCTATATGTAATAGCACCCGAGAAAGCTCCATATATATGCTGGATTTTTACATGACTTTGGGTGACGGATACCGAAAATCTCTAATTTTCTCGGCCCCTGGTGGTCCGATGTCGTTCCTGCTGCACAGATTCATGCGCAAGGGCCTCCTACGGACAATGCACTTTGATTTATTGCGCTATCTCTAATAGCACCCGAGATATCACCAGATATATATTGGATTTTTCCCTGACCCTGAGTGTTCAGCCCCATGAGATGGTGGTTTTCTCGGCCCCTGGTGATCCGAGGTTGTTCCCGCTGCACAGATGCCTGCGCCAGGGCCTCCTGCAGATAATTCACTTTGATTTATCGCGCTATCTCTAATAGCACCCGAGATATCACCAGATATATATTGGATTTTTCCCTGACCCTGATTGTCCGGCCCCATGAGACGGTGATTTTCTCGGCCCCTGGTGGTCCGAGCTCGTTCCCGCTGCACAGAATCATGCGCCAGGGCTTCCTGCAGACAATGCACTTTGATTTATTGCGCTATCTCTAATAGCACCCGAGATAACATGAGATACATCCTGGGTTTTTACATGACCTTGGGTGTCCGGCCCCATGTGTTGGTGGTTTTCTCGGCCCCTGGTTGTCCGAGGTCGTTCCCGCTGCACAGATGCATGCGCCAGGGCCTCCTGCAGACAATGCACTTTGATTTATCGCGCTATCTGTAATAGAGCCCGAGATATCACCAGATATATGCTGGATTTTTACATGACCTTGGGTGACGGATTCCGCATATCTGTAATTTTCTCGGCCCCTGGTGGTCCGAGGTCGTTCCTGCTGCACAGATTCATTCGCCAGTGCCTCCTACAGACAATGCACTTTGGTTTATTGCGCTATCTGTAATAGCACCCGAGAAAGCACCATATATATGCTGGATTTTTACATGACTTTGGGTGACGGATACAGAAAATCTGTAATTTTCTCGGCCTCTGGAGATCCGAGGTCGTTCCTGCTTCACAGATTCATGCGCCAGGGCCTCCTACAGACAATGCACATTGATTTATTGCGCTATCTGTAATAGCACCCGAGAAAGCACCATATATATGCTGGATTTTTGCATGACATTGGGTGGCGGATACCGAAAATCTGTAATTTTCTCGGCCCCTGGTGGTCCGATGTCGTTCCTGCTGCACAGATTCATGCGCAAGGGCCTCCTACGGACAATGCACTTTGATTTATTGCGCTATCTCTAATAGCACCCGAGATATCACCAGTTATATATTTGATTTTTCCATGGCCCTGAGTGTCCGGCCCCATGAGACGGTGGTTTTCTCGGCCCCTGGTTGTCCGAGGTCGTTGCCGCTGCACAGATGCATGCGCCAGGGCCTCCTGCAGAGAATTCGCCTTGGTTTATTGCGCTATCTCTAATAGCACCCGAGATATCACCAGATATATATTGGATTTTTCTCCGACCCTGAGAGTCCGGCCCAATGAGCCGGTGGTTTTCTCGGCCCCTGCTGGTCCGAGGTCGTTCCCGCTGCACAGATTCATGCGCCAGGGCCTCCTACAGACAATGCACTTTGATTTATTGCGCTATCTCTAATAGCACCCGAGATATCACCAGATATCTATTTGATTTTTCCCTGACCCTGAGAGTCCGGCCCCATGAGACGGTGATTTTCTCGGCCCCTGGTGGTTCGAGGTCGTTGCCGCTGCACAGAATCATGCGCCAGGGCTTCCTGCAGACAATGCACTTTGATTTATCGCGCTATCTCTAATAGCACCCGAGATATCACCAGATATATATTAGATTTTTCCCTGACCGTGAGTGTCCGGCCCCATGTGTCGGTGGTTTTCTCGGCCCCTGGTGGTCCGAGGTCGTTCCCTCTGCACAGATTCATGCGCCAGGGCCTCCAGCAGACAATGCACTTTGAATTATCGCGCTATCTCTAATAGCACCCGAGAAATCAGCAGATATATATTGGATTTTCCTCTGACCCTGAGTGTACGGCCCCATGAGATGGTGGTTTTCTCGGTCCCTGGTGGTCCGAGGTCCTTCCTGCTGCACAGATTCATTCGCCAGGGCTTCCTGCAGACAATGCACTTTCATTTATCGCGCTATCACTAATAACACCCGAGATATCATCAGATACATCCTGGATTTTTACATGACCTTTTGTGTCCGTCCCCATGTGCCGGTGATTTTCTCCGCCCCTCGTGGTCCGAGGTCGTTCCCGCTGCATAGATTCATGCGCCAGGGCTTCCTGCAGACAATGCACTTTGATTCATGGCGCTATCTCTAATAGCACCAGAGATATCACCAGATATATGCTGGATTTTTACATGACCTTGGCTGACGGATACCGAAAATCTGTATTGTTCTCAGCCCCTGGTTGCCCGAGGTCGTTCCTGCTGCTCAGAATGATGCGCCAGGGCCTCCCGCAGACAAAGCACTTTGATTTATCGCGCTATCTCTAATAGCACCCGAGATATCACCAGATATATATTGGATTTTCCTCTGACCCTGAGTGTCCGGCCCCATGTGTCGGTGGTTATCTCGGCCCCTGGTCGTCAGAGGTCGTTGCCGCTGCACAGATTCATGCGCCAGGGCATCCTACAGACAATCCACTTTGGTTTATTGCGCTGTCTGTAATAGCACACGAGATATCACCAGATATATGCTGGATTTTTACTTGACCTTGGGGGACGGATTCCGAATATCTGTTATTTTCTCGGCCCCTGGTGGTCCGAGGTCGTTCCAGCTGCACAGATACATTCGCCAGTGCCTCCTACAGACAATGGACTTTGATTTATTGCGCTATCTGTAATAGCACCCGAGATATCACCGGATATATATTGGATTTTTCCCTGACCCTGAGTGTCCGGCCCCTTGAGACTGTGATTTTCTCGGCCCCTGGTGGTCCAAGGTCGATCCCGCTGGCCAGATTCATGCGCCAGGGCCTCCTACAGACTATGCACTTTGATTTATTGCGCTATCTGTAATAGCACCCGAGATATCACCAGATATATATTGGATTTTTCCCTGACACTGAGTGTCCGGCCCCATGAGACGGTGGTTTTCTCGGCCCCTGGTGGTCCGAGGTCGTTCCCGATACACAGATGCATGCGCCAGGGCCTCCGGCAGATAATTCACTTTGGTTTATTGCGCTGTCTCTATTAGCACCCGGGATATCACCGGATATATATTGGATTTTCCCCTGACCCTGAGTGTCCTGCCCCATGAGGCTGTGGTTTTCTCGGCCCCTGGTGCTCCGAGGTCGTTCGCACTGCCCAGATTAATGCGCCAGGGCCTCCTACAAACAATGCACTTTGGTTTATTGCGCTATCTCTAATACCACCCGAGATATCAACAGATATGTATTGGATTTTCCTTTGACCCTGAGTGTCCGGCCCCATGAGACGCTGGTTTTCTCGGCCCCTGGTGGTCCGAGGTCGTTCCCGCAGCACAGATTCATGCGCCAGGGCCCCCTGCAGATAATTTACTTTGGTTTATTGCGCTATCTCTAATAGCACCCGAGATATCACCAGATATATATTGGATTTTCCCCTGACCCTGAGTGTCCGGCCCCATGAGACTGTGGTTTTCTCGGCCCCTGGTGGTCCGAGGTCGTTCCCGCTGCACAGATGCATGCGCCAGGGCCTCCGGCAGATAATTCACTTTGGATTATTGCGCTATGTCTAATAGCACCCGAGATATCACCAGATATATATCGGATATTCCCCTGACCCTGAGTGTCCTGCCCCATGAGACTGTGGTTTTCTCGGACCCTGGTGCTCCGAGGTCGTTCGCACTGCAAAGATTAATGCGCCAGGGCCTCCTACAGACAATGCACTTTGATTTATTGCGCTATCTGTAATAGCACCCGAGATATCACCGGATATATATTGGATTTTTCCCTGACCCTGAGTGTCCGGCCCCATGAGACGGTGGTATTCTCGGCCCCTGGTGGTCCGAGGTCGTTCCCGCTGCACAGATGCATGCGCCAGGGCCTCCTGCAGATAATTCACTTTGGTTTATTGCGCTATCTCTAATAGTAGCCGAGATAACACCAGATATATATTGCATTTTCCCCTGACCCTGAGTGTCCGGCCCCATGAGACGGTGGTTTTCTCGGCCCCTGGTGGTCCGAGGTCGTTCCCGCTGGCCAGATTCATACGCCAGGACCTCCTACAGACAATGCACTTTGATTTATTGCGCTATCGGTAATAGCACCCGAGAAAGCACCAAATATATATTGGATTTTTCCCTGACCCTGAGTGTCCGGCCCCATGAGACGGTGGTTTTCTCGGCCCCTGGTGGTCCGATGTCGTTCCCGCTGGCCAGATTCATACGCCAGGACCTCCTACAGACAATGCACTTTGATTTATTGCGCTATCTGTAATAGCACCCGAGATATCACCAGATATATATTGGATTTTCCTTTGACCCTGAGTGTCCGGCCCCATGAGATTGTGTTTTTCTCGGCCCCTGGTGGTCCGAGGTCGTTCCCGCTGCACAGATGCATGCGCCAGGGCCTCCGGCAGATAATTCACTTTGGATTATTGCGCTATGTCTAATAGCACCCGAGATATCACCAGATATATATCGGATATTCCCCTGACCCTGAGTGTCCTGCCCCATGAGACTGTGGTTTTCTCGGCCCCTGGTGGTCCGATGTCGTTCCCGCTGGCCAGATTCATACGCCAGGACCTCCTACAGACAATGCACTTTGATTTATTGCGCTATCTGTAATAGCACCCGGGATATCACCAGATATATATTGGATTTTTTCCTGACCCTGAGTGTCCGGCTCCATGAGACTGTGGTTTTCTCGGCCGCTGGTTGCCCGAGGTCGTTCCCGCTGCACAGATTCATGCGCCAGGGCCTCCTACCGACAATGCACTTTGATTTATTGCGCTATCTGTAATAGCACCCGAGATATCACCAGATATATACTGGATTTTTACATGACTTTGGGTGACGGACACCGAAAATCTGTAAGTTTCTCGGCCCCTGGTTGTCCGATGTCGTTCCTACTGCACAGATTCATACGCAAGGGCCTCCTACGGACAATGCACTTTGATTTATTGCGCTATCTCGAATAGGACCCGAGATATCACCAGATATATATTGGATTTTTCCCTGTCCCTGAGTGTCCGGCCCCATGAGACGGTGGTTTTCTCGGCCCCTGGGGGACCGAGGTCGTTCCCGCTGGACAGATTCCGGCGCCAGGGCCCCCTGCAGATAATTCACTTTGGTTTATTGCGCTATCTCTAATAGCACCCGAGATATCACCAGATATATATTGGATTTTTCCCTGACCCTGAGTGTCCGTCCCCATGAGACGGTGTTTTTCTGGGCCCCTGATGGTCCGAGGTCTTTCCCGCTGCACAGATTCATACGCAAGGACCTCCTACAGACAATGCAATTTCATTTATCCCGCTATCTGTAATATAACACGAGATATCACCAGATATATGCTGGATTTTTACATGAAATTGGGTGACGGATACCGAAAATCTGTAATTTTCTCGGCCCCTGGTGGTCCGAGGAAGTTCCCGCTGATCAGATTCATGCGCCAGGGCCTCCTACAGGCAATGCACTTTGATTTATTGCGCTATCTGTAATAGCACCCGGGATATCACCAGATATATATTGGATTTTCCCCTGACCCTGAGTGTTCGGCCCCATGAGACTGTGGTTTTCTCGGCCGCTGGTTGCCCGAGGTCGTTCCCGCTGCACAGATTCAGGCGCCAGGGCCCCCTGCAGATAATTCACTTTGGTTTATTGCGCTATCTCTAATAGCACCAGAGATATCACCAGATATATATTGGATTTTTCCCTGACCCTGAGTGTCCGGCCCCATGAGACGGTGGTTTTCTCGGTCCCTGTTGGTCCGAGGTCGTTCCTGCTGCCCAGATTCATGCGCCAGGGCCTCCTACAGACAATGCACTTTGATTTATTGCGCTATCGGTAATAGCACCCGAGAAAGCACCATATATATACTGGATTTTTACATGACTTTGGGTGACGGACACCGAAAATCTGTAAGTTTCTCGGCCCCTGGTTGTCCGAGGGCGTGCCCGCTGCACAGATCCATGCGCCAGGGCCTCCTGCAGATAATTCACTTTGGTTTATTGCGCTATCTCTAATAGCACCCGAGATATCACCAGATATATATTGGATTTTTCCCTGACCCTGAGTGTCCGCCCCATGAGACGGTGGTTTTCTCGGTCCCTGGTGGTCCGAGGTCGTTCCCGCTGCACAGATTCATGCGCCAGGGCCTCCTGCAGACAATTCACTTTGGTTTATTGCGCTATCTCTAATAGCACCCGAGATGTTACCAGATATATATTGGATTTTCCCCGGACCCTGAGGGTCCGGCCCCATGAGACTGTGGTTTTCTCGGCCCCTGGTGGTCCGAGGTCGTTCCCGCTGATCAGATTCATGCGCCAGGGCCTCCTACAGACAATGCACTTTGATTTATTGCGCTATCTGTAATAGCACCCGGGATATCACCAGATATATATTGGATTTTCCCCTGACCCTGAGTGTTCGGCCCCATGAGACTGTGGTTTTCTCGGCCGCTGGTTGCCCGAGGTCGTTCCCGCTGCACAGATTCATGCTCCAGGGCCTCCTACCGACAATGCACTTTGATTTATTGCGCTATTTGTAATAGCACCCGAGATATCACCAGATATATATTGGATTTTTCCCTGACCCTGATTGTCCGGCTCCATGAGACGGTGGTTTTCTTGGCCCCTGGTGGTCCGAGGTCGTTCCCGCTGCCCAGATTCATGCGCCATGGCCTCCTGCAGATAATTCACTTTGGTTTATTGCGCTATCTGTAATAGCACCCGAGATATCACCAGATATATATTGCATTTATCCCTGACCCTGAGTGTCCGGCCCCATGAGACGGTCGTTTTCTCGGCCCCTGGTGGTCCGAGGTCGTTCCTGCTGCACAGATTCATTCGCCAGTGCCTCCTACAGACAATGCACTTTGATTTATTGCGCTATCTCGAATAGCCCCCGAGATATCACCAGATATATAACGGATTTTTCCCCGACCCTGAGTGCCCGGCCCCATGAGACGGCGGTTTTCTCGGCCCCTGGTTGTCCGAGGTCGTTCCCGCTGCACAGATTCATGCGCCAGGGCCTCCTACAGACAATGCACGTTGGATTATTGCGCTATCTGTAATAGCACCCGAGAAAGCACCATATATATGCTGGATTTTTACATGACTTTTGGTGACGGATACCGAAAATCTGTAATTTTCTCGGCCCCTGGTGGTCCGAGGTCGTTCCTGCTGCACAGATGCATGCACCAGGGCCTCTTGCAGATAATTCACTTTGATTTATCGCGCTATCCGTAACAGCACCTGAGGTATCACCAGATATATATTGGATTTTTCCCTGACCCTGAGTGTCCGGCCCCATGAGACGGTGGTTTTCTCGGACCCTGGTGGTCCGATGTCGTTCCCGCTGCACAGATGCATGCGCTAGGGCCTCCTGCAGATAATTCACTTTGGTTTATTGCGCTGTCTCTAATAGCACCCGAGATATCACCAGATATATATTGGATTTTCCCCTGACACTGAGTGTCCGGCCCCATGAGACGGTGGTTTTTTCGGCCCCTGGTGGTCCGAGGTCGTTCCCGCTGCCCAGGTTCATGCGCCAGGGCCTCCTACAGACAATGCACTTTGATTTATTGCGCTATCTGTAATAGCACCCGAGAAAGCTCCATATATATGCTGGATTTTTACATGACTATGGGTGACGGATACCGAAAATCTGTAATTTTCTCGGCCCCTGGTGGTCCGTGGTCGTTCCCGCTGCACAGATTCATTCGCCAGGGCCTCCTACAGACAATGCACTTTGATTTATTTCCCTATCTGTAATAGCACACGAGATATCACCAGATATATGCTGGATTTTTACTTGACCTTGGGGGACGGATTCCGAATATCTGTTATTTTCTCGGCCCCTGGTGGTCCGAGGTCGTTCCAGCTGCACAGATACATTCGCCAGTGCCTCCTACAGACAATGGACTTTGATTTATTGCGCTATCTGTAATAGCACCCGAGATATCACCGGATATATATTGGATTTTTCCCTGACCCTGAGTGTCCGGCCCCTTGAGACTGTGATTTTCTCGGCCCCTGGTGGTCCAAGGTCGATCCCGCTGGCCAGATTCATGCGCCAGGGCCTCCTACAGACTATGCACTTTGATTTATTGCGCTATCTGTAATAGCACCCGAGATATCACCAGATATATATTGGATTTTTCCCTGACACTGAGTGTCCGGCCCCATGAGACGGTGGTTTTCTCGGCCCCTGGTGGTCCGAGGTCGTTCCCGATACACAGATGCATGCGCCAGGGCCTCCGGCAGATAATTCACTTTGGTTTATTGCGCTGTCTCTATTAGCACCCGGGATATCACCGGATATATATTGGATTTTCCCCTGACCCTGAGTGTCCTGCCCCATGAGGCTGTGGTTTTCTCGGCCCCTGGTGCTCCGAGGTCGTTCGCACTGCCCAGATTAATGCGCCAGGGCCTCCTACAAACAATGCACTTTGGTTTATTGCGCTATCTCTAATACCACCCGAGATATCAACAGATATGTATTGGATTTTCCTTTGACCCTGAGTGTCCGGCCCCATGAGACGCTGGTTTTCTCGGCCCCTGGTGGTCCGAGGTCGTTCCCGCAGCACAGATTCATGCGCCAGGGCCCCCTGCAGATAATTTACTTTGGTTTATTGCGCTATCTCTAATAGCACCCGAGATATCACCAGATATATATTGGATTTTCCCCTGACCCTGAGTGTCCGGCCCCATGAGACTGTGGTTTTCTCGGCCCCTGGTGGTCCGAGGTCGTTCCCGCTGCACAGATGCATGCGCCAGGGCCTCCGGCAGATAATTCACTTTGGATTATTGCGCTATGTCTAATAGCACCCGAGATATCACCAGATATATATCGGATATTCCCCTGACCCTGAGTGTCCTGCCCCATGAGACTGTGGTTTTCTCGGACCCTGGTGCTCCGAGGTCGTTCGCACTGCAAAGATTAATGCGCCAGGGCCTCCTACAGACAATGCACTTTGATTTATTGCGCTATCTGTAATAGCACCCGAGATATCACCGGATATATATTGGATTTTTCCCTGACCCTGAGTGTCCGGCCCCATGAGACGGTGGTATTCTCGGCCCCTGGTGGTCCGAGGTCGTTCCCGCTGCACAGATGCATGCGCCAGGGCCTCCTGCAGATAATTCACTTTGGTTTATTGCGCTATCTCTAATAGTAGCCGAGATAACACCAGATATATATTGCATTTTCCCCTGACCCTGAGTGTCCGGCCCCATGAGACGGTGGTTTTCTCGGCCCCTGGTGGTCCGAGGTCGTTCCCGCTGGCCAGATTCATACGCCAGGACCTCCTACAGACAATGCACTTTGATTTATTGCGCTATCGGTAATAGCACCCGAGAAAGCACCAAATATATATTGGATTTTTCCCTGACCCTGAGTGTCCGGCCCCATGAGACGGTGGTTTTCTCGGCCCCTGGTGGTCCGATGTCGTTCCCGCTGGCCAGATTCATACGCCAGGACCTCCTACAGACAATGCACTTTGATTTATTGCGCTATCTGTAATAGCACCCGAGATATCACCAGATATATATTGGATTTTCCTTTGACCCTGAGTGTCCGGCCCCATGAGATTGTGTTTTTCTCGGCCCCTGGTGGTCCGAGGTCGTTCCCGCTGCACAGATGCATGCGCCAGGGCCTCCGGCAGATAATTCACTTTGGATTATTGCGCTATGTCTAATAGCACCCGAGATATCACCAGATATATATCGGATATTCCCCTGACCCTGAGTGTCCTGCCCCATGAGACTGTGGTTTTCTCGGCCCCTGGTGGTCCGATGTCGTTCCCGCTGGCCAGATTCATACGCCAGGACCTCCTACAGACAATGCACTTTGATTTATTGCGCTATCTGTAATAGCACCCGGGATATCACCAGATATATATTGGATTTTTTCCTGACCCTGAGTGTCCGGCTCCATGAGACTGTGGTTTTCTCGGCCGCTGGTTGCCCGAGGTCGTTCCCGCTGCACAGATTCATGCGCCAGGGCCTCCTACCGACAATGCACTTTGATTTATTGCGCTATCTGTAATAGCACCCGAGATATCACCAGATATATACTGGATTTTTACATGACTTTGGGTGACGGACACCGAAAATCTGTAAGTTTCTCGGCCCCTGGTTGTCCGATGTCGTTCCTACTGCACAGATTCATACGCAAGGGCCTCCTACGGACAATGCACTTTGATTTATTGCGCTATCTCGAATAGGACCCGAGATATCACCAGATATATATTGGATTTTTCCCTGTCCCTGAGTGTCCGGCCCCATGAGACGGTGGTTTTCTCGGCCCCTGGGGGACCGAGGTCGTTCCCGCTGGACAGATTCCGGCGCCAGGGCCCCCTGCAGATAATTCACTTTGGTTTATTGCGCTATCTCTAATAGCACCCGAGATATCACCAGATATATATTGGATTTTTCCCTGACCCTGAGTGTCCGTCCCCATGAGACGGTGTTTTTCTGGGCCCCTGATGGTCCGAGGTCTTTCCCGCTGCACAGATTCATACGCAAGGACCTCCTACAGACAATGCAATTTCATTTATCCCGCTATCTGTAATATAACACGAGATATCACCAGATATATGCTGGATTTTTACATGAAATTGGGTGACGGATACCGAAAATCTGTAATTTTCTCGGCCCCTGGTGGTCCGAGGAAGTTCCCGCTGATCAGATTCATGCGCCAGGGCCTCCTACAGGCAATGCACTTTGATTTATTGCGCTATCTGTAATAGCACCCGGGATATCACCAGATATATATTGGATTTTCCCCTGACCCTGAGTGTTCGGCCCCATGAGACTGTGGTTTTCTCGGCCGCTGGTTGCCCGAGGTCGTTCCCGCTGCACAGATTCAGGCGCCAGGGCCCCCTGCAGATAATTCACTTTGGTTTATTGCGCTATCTCTAATAGCACCAGAGATATCACCAGATATATATTGGATTTTTCCCTGACCCTGAGTGTCCGGCCCCATGAGACGGTGGTTTTCTCGGTCCCTGTTGGTCCGAGGTCGTTCCTGCTGCCCAGATTCATGCGCCAGGGCCTCCTACAGACAATGCACTTTGATTTATTGCGCTATCGGTAATAGCACCCGAGAAAGCACCATATATATACTGGATTTTTACATGACTTTGGGTGACGGACACCGAAAATCTGTAAGTTTCTCGGCCCCTGGTTGTCCGAGGGCGTGCCCGCTGCACAGATCCATGCGCCAGGGCCTCCTGCAGATAATTCACTTTGGTTTATTGCGCTATCTCTAATAGCACCCGAGATATCACCAGATATATATTGGATTTTTCCCTGACCCTGAGTGTCCGCCCCATGAGACGGTGGTTTTCTCGGTCCCTGGTGGTCCGAGGTCGTTCCCGCTGCACAGATTCATGCGCCAGGGCCTCCTGCAGACAATTCACTTTGGTTTATTGCGCTATCTCTAATAGCACCCGAGATGTTACCAGATATATATTGGATTTTCCCCGGACCCTGAGGGTCCGGCCCCATGAGACTGTGGTTTTCTCGGCCCCTGGTGGTCCGAGGTCGTTCCCGCTGATCAGATTCATGCGCCAGGGCCTCCTACAGACAATGCACTTTGATTTATTGCGCTATCTGTAATAGCACCCGGGATATCACCAGATATATATTGGATTTTCCCCTGACCCTGAGTGTTCGGCCCCATGAGACTGTGGTTTTCTCGGCCGCTGGTTGCCCGAGGTCGTTCCCGCTGCACAGATTCATGCTCCAGGGCCTCCTACCGACAATGCACTTTGATTTATTGCGCTATTTGTAATAGCACCCGAGATATCACCAGATATATATTGGATTTTTCCCTGACCCTGATTGTCCGGCTCCATGAGACGGTGGTTTTCTTGGCCCCTGGTGGTCCGAGGTCGTTCCCGCTGCCCAGATTCATGCGCCATGGCCTCCTGCAGATAATTCACTTTGGTTTATTGCGCTATCTGTAATAGCACCCGAGATATCACCAGATATATATTGCATTTATCCCTGACCCTGAGTGTCCGGCCCCATGAGACGGTCGTTTTCTCGGCCCCTGGTGGTCCGAGGTCGTTCCTGCTGCACAGATTCATTCGCCAGTGCCTCCTACAGACAATGCACTTTGATTTATTGCGCTATCTCGAATAGCCCCCGAGATATCACCAGATATATAACGGATTTTTCCCCGACCCTGAGTGCCCGGCCCCATGAGACGGCGGTTTTCTCGGCCCCTGGTTGTCCGAGGTCGTTCCCGCTGCACAGATTCATGCGCCAGGGCCTCCTACAGACAATGCACGTTGGATTATTGCGCTATCTGTAATAGCACCCGAGAAAGCACCATATATATGCTGGATTTTTACATGACTTTTGGTGACGGATACCGAAAATCTGTAATTTTCTCGGCCCCTGGTGGTCCGAGGTCGTTCCTGCTGCACAGATGCATGCACCAGGGCCTCTTGCAGATAATTCACTTTGATTTATCGCGCTATCCGTAACAGCACCTGAGGTATCACCAGATATATATTGGATTTTTCCCTGACCCTGAGTGTCCGGCCCCATGAGACGGTGGTTTTCTCGGACCCTGGTGGTCCGATGTCGTTCCCGCTGCACAGATGCATGCGCTAGGGCCTCCTGCAGATAATTCACTTTGGTTTATTGCGCTGTCTCTAATAGCACCCGAGATATCACCAGATATATATTGGATTTTCCCCTGACACTGAGTGTCCGGCCCCATGAGACGGTGGTTTTTTCGGCCCCTGGTGGTCCGAGGTCGTTCCCGCTGCCCAGGTTCATGCGCCAGGGCCTCCTACAGACAATGCACTTTGATTTATTGCGCTATCTGTAATAGCACCCGAGAAAGCTCCATATATATGCTGGATTTTTACATGACTATGGGTGACGGATACCGAAAATCTGTAATTTTCTCGGCCCCTGGTGGTCCGTGGTCGTTCCCGCTGCACAGATTCATTCGCCAGGGCCTCCTACAGACAATGCACTTTGATTTATTTCCCTATCTGTAATAGCACCCGAGATATCACCAAATATATGTTGAATTTCTCCCTGGCCCTGAGTGTCCGGCCCCATGAGACGGTGGTTTTCTCGGCCCCTGGTGGTCCGAGGTCGTTCCCGCTGCACAGATTCATGCGCCAGGGCCTCCTGCAGACAATTCACTTTGGTTTATTGCGCTATCTCTAATAGCACCCGAGATGTCACCAGATATATATTGGATTTTCCCCGGACCCTGAGGGTCCGGCCCCATGAGACTGTGGTTTTCTCGGCCCCTGGTGGTCCGAGGTAGTTCCCGCTGATCAGATTCATGCGCCAGGGCCTCCTACAGACAATGCACTCTGATTTATTGCGCTGTCTGTAATAGCACCCGAGATATCACCAGATATATATTGGATTTTTCCCTGACCCTGATTGTCCGACCCCATAAGACGGTGGTTTTCTCGGCCCCTGGTGGTCCGAGGTAGTTCCCGCTGATCAGATTCATGCGCCAGGGCCTCCTACCGACAATGCACTTTGATTTATTGCGCTATCTGTAATAGCACCCGAGATATCACCAGATATATATTGGATTTTTCCCTGACCCTGAGTGTCCTGCCCCATGAGATGGTGGTTTTCTCGGCCCCTGGTGGTCCGAGGTCGTTCCCGCTGCCCAGATTCATGCGCCATGGCCTCCTACCGACAATGCACTTTGATTTATTGCGCTATCTGTAATAGCACCCGAGATATCACCAGATATAAATTTGATTTTTCCCTGACCCTGAGTGTCCGGCCCCATGAGACGGTGGTTTTCTCGGCCCCTGGTGGTCCGAGGTCGTTCCCGCTGCACAGATACATGCGCCAGGTCCTCCTGCAGATAATTCATTTTGGTTTATTGCGCTATCTCTAATAGCACCCGAGATGTCACCAGATATATATTGGATTTTCCCCGGACCCTGAGGGTCCGGCCCCATGAGTCTGTGGTTTTCTCGGCCCCTGGTGGTCCGAGGTAGTTCCCGCTGATCAGATTCCTGCGCCAGGGCCTCCTACAGACAATGCACTTTGATTTATTGCGCTATCGGTAATAGCACCCGAGAAAGCACCATATATATACTGGATTTTTACATGACTTTGGGTGACGGACACCGAAAATCTGTAAGTTTCTCGGCCCCTGGTTGTCCGAGGGCGTGCCCGCTGCACAGATTCATGCGCCAGGGCCTCCTACAGACAATGCTCTTTGGTTTATTGCGCTATCTGTAATAGCACCCGAGATATCACCAGATATATGCTGGATTTTTACATGACCTTTGGTGACGGATTCCGAATATCTGTAATTTTCTCTGCCCCTGGTTGTCCGAGGGCGTGCCCGCTGCACAGATTCATGCGCCAGGGCCTCCTACAAACAATGCACGTTGGATTATTGCGCTATCTGTAATAGCACCCGAGAAAGCACCATATATATGCTGGATTTTTACATGACTTTTGGTGACGGATACAGAAAATCTGTAATTTTCTCGGCCCCTGGTGGTCCAAGATCGATCCCGCTGGCCAGCTTCATCCGCCAGGGCCTCCTACAGACAATGCACTTTGATTTATTGCGCTATCGGTAATAGCACCCGAGAAAGCACCATATATATACTGGATTTTTACATGACTTTGGGTGACGGACACCGAAAATCTGTAAGTTTCTCGGCCCCTGGTTGTCCGAGGGCGTGCCCGCTGCACAGATTCATGCGCCAGGGCCTCCTACAGACAATGCTCTTTGGTTTATTGCGCTATCTGTAATAGCACCCGAGATATCACCAGATATATGCTGGATTTTTACATGACCTTTGGTGACGGATTCCGAATATCTGTAATTTTCTCTGCCCCTGGTTGTCCGAGGGCGTGCCCGCTGCACAGATTCATGCGCCAGGGCCTCCTACAGACAATGCTCTTTGGTTTATTGCGCTATCTGTAATAGCACCCGGGATATCACCAGATATATATTGGATTTTCCCCTGACCCTGAGTGTCCGGCTCCATGAGACTGTGGTTTTCTCGGCCGCTGGTGGTCCGAGGTCGTTCCCGCTGCCCAGATTCATGCGCCATGGCCTCCTGCAGATAATTCATTTTGGTTTATTGCGCTATCTGCAATAGCACCCGAGATATCACCAGATATAAATTTGATTTTTCCCTGACCCTGAGTGTCCGGCCCCATGAGACGGTGGTTTTCTCGGCCCCTGGTGGTCCGAGGTCGTTCCCGCTGCACAGATACATGCGCCAGGGCCTCCGGCAGATAATTCACTTTGGTTTATTGCGCTGTCTCTAATAGCACCCGAGATACCACCAGATATATATTGCATTTATCCCTGACCCTGAGTGTCCGGCCCCATGAGACGGTCGTTTTCTCGGCCCCTGGTAGTCCGAGGTCGTTCCTGCTGCACAGAATCATGCGCCACGGCTTCCTGCAGATAATGCACTTTGATTTATCACGCTATCTGTAATAGAACCCGAGATATCACCAGATATATGCAGGATTTTTACAAGACATTGGGTGACGGATACCGAAAATCTGTAATTTTCTCGGCCCCTGGTGGTCCGAGGTCGTTCCTGCTGCACAGATGCATGCGCCAGGGTCTCTTGCAGATAATTCACTTTGATTTATCGCACTATCCGTAACAGCACCTGAGGTATCACCAGATATATATTGGATTTTTCCCTGACACTGAGTGTCCGGCCCCATGAGACTGTGGTTTTCTCGGCCCCTGGTGGTCCGAGGTCGTTCCCGCTGCACAGATGCATGCGCCAGGGCCTCCGGCAGATAATTCACTTTGGATTATTGCGCTATGTCTAATAGCACCCGAGATATCACCAGATATATATCGGATATTCCCCTGACCCTGAGCGTCCTGCCACATGAGACTGTGGTTTTCTCGGCGCCTGGTGGTCCGAGGTCGTTCCCGCTGGCCAGATTCATACGCCAGGACCTCCCACATACAATGCACTTTGATTTATTGCGCTATCGGTAATAGCACCCGAGATATCACCAAATATATATTGGATTTTTCCCTGACCCTGAGTGTCCGGCCCCATGAGACGGTGGTTTTCTCGGCCCCTGGTGGTCCGATGTCGTTCCCGCTGGCCAGATTCATACGCCAGGACCTCCTACAGACAATGCACTTTGATTTATTGCGCTATCTGTAATAGCACCCGAGATATCACCAGATATATATTGGATTTTCCTTTGACCCTGAGTGTCCGGCCCCATGTGACGGTGGTTTTCTCGGCCCCTGGTGGTCCGAGGTCGTTCCCGCTGCCCAGATTCATGCGCCATGGCCTCCTGCAGATAATTCACTTTGGTTTATTGCGCTGTCTCTAATAGCACCCGAGATATCACCAGATATATATTGGATTTTCCCCTGACACTGAGTGTCCGGCCCCATGAGATGGTGGTTTTCTCGGCCCCTGGTGGTCCGAGGTCGTTCCCGCTGCCCAGGTTCATGCGCCAGGGCCTCCTACAGACAATGCACTTTGATTTATTGCGCTATCTCTAATAGCACCCGAGATATCACCAGATATATATCGGATTTTCCCCTGGCCCTGAGTGTCCGGCCCCATGAGACGGTGGTTTTCTCGGCCCCTGGTGTTCCGAGGTCGTTCCCGCTGCACAGATTCATGCGCCAGGGCCTCCTGCAGATAATTCACTTTGGTTTATTGCGCTATCTGTAATAGCACCCGAGATATCACCAGATATATATTGGATTTACCCCTGACCCTGTGTGTCCGGTCCCATGAGACTGTGGTTTTCTCGGCCCCTGGTGGTCCGAGGTCGTTCCCGATACACAGATGCATGCGCCAGGGCCTCCGGCAGATAATTCACTTTGGTTTATTGCGCTGTCTCTAATAGCACCCGAGATATCACCAGATATATATTGGATTTTTCCCTGACACTGAGTGTCCGGCCCCATGAGACGGTGGTTTTCTCGGCCCCTGGTGGTCCGAGGTCGTTCCCGCTGCCCAGATTCATGCGCCAGGGCCTCCTACAGATAATGCACTTTGATTTATTGCGCTATCTGTAATAGCACCCGGGATATCACCGGATATATATTGGATTTTGCCCTGACCCTCAGTGCCCTGCCCCATGAGGCTGTGGTTTTCTCGGCCCCTGGTGCTCCGAGGTCGTTCGTACTGCCCAGATTAATGCGCCAGGGCCTCCTACAATCAATGCACTTTGGTTTATTGCGCTATCTCTAATAGCACCCGAGATATCAACAGATATGTATTGGATTTTCCTTTGACCCTGAGTGTCCGGCCCCATGAGACGGTGGTTTTCTCGGCCCCTGGTGGTCCGATGTCGTTCCCGCTGGCCACATTCATACGCCAGGACCTCCTACAGACAATGCACTTTGGTTTATTGCGCTATCTCTAATAGCACCCGAGATATCACCAGATATATATTGGATTTTCCCCTGACCCTGAGTGTCCGGCCCCATGAGACTGTGGTTTTCTCGGCCCCTGGTGGTCCGAGGTCGTTCCCGCTGCACAGATGCATGCGCCAGGGCCTCCGGCAGATAATTCACTTTGGATTATTGCGCTATGTCTAATAGCACCCGAGATATCACCAGATATATATCGGATATTCCCCTGACCCTGAGTGTCCTGCCCCATGAGACTGTGGTTTTCTCGGACCCTGGTGCTCCGAGGTCGTTCGCACTGCCCAGATTAATGCGCCAGGGCCTCCTACAGACAATGCACTTTGATTTATTGCGCTATCTGTAATAGCACCCGAGATATCACCAGATATATATTGGATTTTCCTTTGACCCTGAGTGTCCGGCCCCATGAGATTGTGGTTTTCTCGGCCCCTGGTGGTCCGAGGTCGTTCCCGCTGCACAGATGCATGCGCCAGGGCCTCCGGCAGATAATTCACTTATGATTATTGCGCTATGTCTAATAGCACCCGAGATATCACCAGATATATATCGGATATTCCCCTGACACTGAGTGTCCTGCCCCATGAGACTGTGGTTTTCTCGGCCCCTGGTGGTCCGAGGTCGTTCCCGCTGGCCAGATTCATACGCCAGGACCTCCCACAGACAATGCACTTTGATTTATTGCGCTATCGGTAATAGCACCCGAGATATCACCAAATATATATTGGATTTTTCCCTGACCCTGAGTGTCCGGCCCCATGAGACGGTGGTTTTCTCGGCCCCTGGTGTTCCGAGGTCGTTCCCGCTGCACAGATTCATGCGCCAGGGCCTCCTGCAGATAATTCACTTTGGTTTATTGCGCTATCTGTAATAGCACCCGAGATATCACCAGATATATGCTGGATTTTTACATGACCCTGGGTGACGGATTCCGAATATCTGTAATCTTCTCGGCCCGTGGTGGTCGGAGGTCGTTCCCGCTGCACAAAATCATGCGCCAGGGCTTCCTGCAGACAATTCAATTTGGTTTATTGCGCTGTCTCTAATAGCACCCGAGATATCACCAGATATAAATTTGATTTTTCCCTGACCCTGAGTGTCCGGCCCCATGAGACGGTGGTTTTCTCGGCCCCTGGTGGTCCCAGGTCGTTCCCGCTGCACAGATACATGCGCCAGGGCCTCCTGCAGATAATTCACTTTGGTTTGTTGCGCTGTCTCTAATAGCACCCGAGATATCACCAGATGTATATTGGATTTTTCGCCGACCCTGAGTGTGCGGCCCCATGAGACGGTGGTTTTCTCGGCTCCTGGTTGTCCGAGGTCGTTCCCGCTGCACAGATTCATGCGCCAGGGCCTCCTACAGACAATGCTCTTTGGATTATTGCGCTATCTGTAATAGCACCCGAGATATCACCAGATATATATTGGATTTTCCTTTGACCCTGAGTGTCCGGCCCCATGAGACGGTGGTTTTCTCCGCCCCTGGTGGTCCGAGGTCGTTCCCGCTGCCCAGATTCATGCGCCAGGGCCTCCTACAGACAATGGACTTTGATTTATTGCGCTATCTGTAATAGCACCCGAGATATCACCGGATATATATTGGATTTTTCCCTGACCCTGAGTGTCCGGCCCCGTGAGACTATGATTTTCTCGGCCCCTGGTGGTCCAAGGTCGATCCCGCTGGCCAGATTCATGCGCCAGGGCCTCCTACAGACAATGCACTTTGATTTATTGCCCTATCTGTAATAGCACCCGAGATATCATCAGATATATAACGGATTTTTCCCCGACCCTGAGTGCCCGGCCCCATGAGACGGTGGTTTTCTCGGACCCTGGTTGTCCGAGGTCGTTCCCGCTGCACAGATTCATGCGCCGGGGCCTCCTACAAACAATGCACGTTGGATTATTGCGCTATCTGTAATAGCACCCGAGAAAGCACCATATATATGCTGGATTTTTACATGACTTTTGGTGACGGATACAGAAAATCTGTAATTTTCTCGGCCCCTGGTGGTCCAAGATCGATCCCGCTGGCCAGCTTCATCCGCCAGGGCCTCCTACAGACAATGCACTTTGATTTATTGCGCTATCGGTAATAGCACCCGAGAAAGCACCATATATATACTGGATTTTTACATGACTTTGGGTGACGGACACCGAAAATCTGTAAGTTTCTCGGCCCCTGGTTGTCCGAGGGCGTGCCCGCTGCACAGATTCATGCGCCAGGGCCTCCTACAGACAATGCTCTTTGGTTTATTGCGCTATCTGTAATAGCACCCGAGATATCACCAGATATATGCTGGATTTTTACATGACCTTTGGTGACGGATTCCGAATATCTGTAATTTTCTCTGCCCCTGGTTGTCCGAGGGCGTGCCCGCTGCACAGATTCATGCGCCAGGGCCTCCTACAGACAATGCTCTTTGGTTTATTGCGCTATCTGTAATAGCACCCGGGATATCACCAGATATATATTGGATTTTCCCCTGACCCTGAGTGTCCGGCTCCATGAGACTGTGGTTTTCTCGGCCGCTGGTTGCCCGAGGTCGTTCCCGCTGCACAGATTCATGCGCCAGGGCCTCCTACCGACAATGCACTTTGATTTATTGCGCTATCTGTAATAGCACCCGAGATATCACCAGATATATATTGGATTTTTCCCTGACCCTGAGTGTCCTGCCCCATGAGATGGTGGTTTTCTCGGCCCCTGGTGGTCCGAGGTCGTTCCCGCTGCCCAGATTCATGCGCCATGGCCTCCTGCAGATAATTCATTTTGGTTTATTGCGCTATCTGCAATAGCACCCGAGATATCACCAGATATAAATTTGATTTTTCCCTGACCCTGAGTGTCCGGCCCCATGAGACGGTGGTTTTCTCGGCCCCTGGTGGTCCGAGGTCGTTCCCGCTGCACAGATACATGCGCCAGGGCCTCCGGCAGATAATTCACTTTGGTTTATTGCGCTGTCTCTAATAGCACCCGAGATACCACCAGATATATATTGCATTTATCCCTGACCCTGAGTGTCCGGCCCCATGAGACGGTCGTTTTCTCGGCCCCTGGTAGTCCGAGGTCGTTCCTGCTGCACAGAATCATGCGCCACGGCTTCCTGCAGATAATGCACTTTGATTTATCACGCTATCTGTAATAGAACCCGAGATATCACCAGATATATGCAGGATTTTGACAAGACATTGGGTGACGGATACCGAAAATCTGTAATTTTCTCGGCCCCTGGTGGTCCGAGGTCGTTCCTGCTGCACAGATGCATGCGCCAGGGTCTCTTGCAGATAATTCACTTTGATTTATCGCACTATCCGTAACAGCACCTGAGGTATCACCAGATATATATTGGATTTTTCCCTGACACTGAGTGTCCGGCCCCATGAGACTGTGGTTTTCTCGGCCCCTGGTGGTCCGAGGTCGTTCCCGCTGCACAGATGCATGCGCCAGGGCCTCCGGCAGATAATTCACTTTGGATTATTGCGCTATGTCTAATAGCACCCGAGATATCACCAGATATATATCGGATATTCCCCTGACCCTGAGTGTCCTGCCACATGAGACTGTGGTTTTCTCGGCGCCTGGTGGTCCGAGGTCGTTCCCGCTGGCCAGATTCATACGCCAGGACCTCCCACAGACAATGCACTTTGATTTATTGCGCTATCGGTAATAGCACCCGAGATATCACCAAATATATATTGGATTTTTCCCTGACCCTGAGTGTCCGGCCCCATGAGACGGTGGTTTTCTCGGCCCCTGGTGGTCCGATGTCGTTCCCGCTGGCCAGATTCATACGCCAGGACCTCCTACAGACAATGCACTTTGATTTATTGCGCTATCTGTAATAGCACCCGAGATATCACCAGATATATATTGGATTTTCCTTTGACCCTGAGTGTCCGGCCCCATGTGACGGTGGTTTTCTCGGCCCCTGGTGGTCCGAGGTCGTTCCCGCTGCCCAGATTCATGCGCCATGGCCTCCTGCAGATAATTCACTTTGGTTTATTGCGCTATCTGTAATAGCACCCGAGATATCAGCAGATATATATTGCATTTATCCCTGACCCTGAGTGTCCGGCCCCATAAGACGGTCGTTTTCTCGGCCCCTGGTAGTCCGAGGTCGTTCCTGCTGCACAGAATCATGCGCCACGGCTTCCTGCAGATAATGCACTTTGATTTATCGCGCTATCTGTAATAGAACCCGAGATATCACCAGATATATGCAGGATTTTTACAAGACATTGGGTGACGGATACCGAAAATCTGTAATTTTCTCGGCCCCTGGTGGTCCGAGGTCGTTCCTGCTGCACAGATGCATGCGCCAGGGCCTCTTGCAGATAATTCACTTTGATTTATCGCACTATCCGTAACAGCACCTGAGGTATCACCAGATATATTGGATTTTTCCCTGACCCTGAGTGTCCGGCCCCATGAGACGGTGGTTTTCTCGGCCCCTCGTGGTCCGAGGTCGTTCCCGCTGCACAGATGCATGCGCTAGGGCCACCTGCAGATAATTCACTTTGGTTTATTGCGCTGTCTCTAATAGCACCCGAGATATCACCAGATATATATTGGATTTTCCCCTGACACTGAGTGTCCGGCCCCATGAGATGGTGGTTTTCTCGGCCCCTGGTGGTCCGAGGTCGTTCCCGCTGCCCAGGTTCATGCGCCAGGGCCTCCTACAGACAATGCACTTTGATTTATTGCGCTATCTGTTATAGCACCCGGGATATCACCGGATATATATTGGATTTTGCCCTGACCCTCAGTGCCCTGCCCCATGAGGCTGTGGTTTTCTCGGCCCCTGGTGCTCCGAGGTCGTTCGTACTGCCCAGATTAATGCGCCAGGGCCTCCTACAATCAATGCACTTTGGTTTATTGCGCTATCTCTAATAGCACCCGAGATATCACCAGATATATATCGGATTTTCCCCTGACCCTGAGTGTCCGGCCCCATGAGACGGTGGTTTTCTCGGCCCCTGGTGTTCCGAGGTCGTTCCCGCTGCACAGATTCATGCGCCAGGGCCTCCTGCAGATAATTCACTTTGGTTTATTGCGCTATCTGTAATAGCACCCGAGATATCACCAGATATATATTGGATTTACCCCTGACCCTGTGTGTCCGGTCCCATGAGACTGTGGTTTTCTCGGCCCCTGGTGGTCCGAGGTCGTTCCCGATACACAGATGCATGCGCCAGGGCCTCCGGCAGATAATTCACTTTGGTTTATTGCGCTGTCTCTAATAGCACCCGAGATATCACCAGATATATATTGGATTTTCCTTTGACCCTGAGTGTCCGGCCCCATGAGACGGTGGTTTTCTCGGCCCCTGGTGGTCCGAGGTCGTTCCCGCTGCCCAGATTCATGCGCCAGGGCCTCCTACAGATAATGCACTTTGATTTATTGCGCTATCTGTAATAGCACCCGGGATATCACCGGATATATATTGGATTTTGCCCTGACCCTCAGTGCCCTGCCCCATGAGGCTGTGGTTTTCTCGGCCCCTGGTGCTCCGAGGTCGTTCGTACTGCCCAGATTAATGCGCCAGGGCCTCCTACAATCAATGCACTTTGGTTTATTGCGCTATCTCTAATAGCACCCGAGATATCAACAGATATGTATTGGATTTTCCTTTGACCCTGAGTGTCCGGCCCCATGAGACGGTGGTTTTCTCGGCCCCTGGTGGTCCGATGTCGTTCCCGCTGGCCACATTCATACGCCAGGACCTCCTACAGACAATGCACTTTGGTTTATTGCGCTATCTCTAATAGCACCCGAGATATCACCAGATATATATTGGATTTTCCCCTGACCCTGAGTGTCCGGCCCCATGAGACTGTGGTTTTCTCGGCCCCTGGTGGTCCGAGGTCGTTCCCGCTGCACAGATGCATGCGCCAGGGCCTCCGGCAGATAATTCACTTTGGATTATTGCGCTATGTCTAATAGCACCCGAGATATCACCAGATATATATCGGATATTCCCCTGACCCTGAGTGTCCTGCCCCATGAGACTGTGGTTTTCTCGGACCCTGGTGCTCCGAGGTCGTTCGCACTGCCCAGATTAATGCGCCAGGGCCTCCTACAGACAATGCACTTTGATTTATTGCGCTATCTGTAATAGCACCCGAGATATCACCAGATATATATTGGATTTTCCTTTGACCCTGAGTGTCCGGCCCCATGAGATTGTGGTTTTCTCGGCCCCTGGTGGTCCGAGGTCGTTCCCGCTGCACAGATGCATGCGCCAGGGCCTCCGGCAGATAATTCACTTATGATTATTGCGCTATGTCTAATAGCACCCGAGATATCACCAGATATATATCGGATACTCCCCTGACACTGAGTGTCCTGCCCCATGAGACTGTGGTTTTCTCGGCCCCTGGTGGTCCGAGGTCGTTCCCGCTGGCCAGATTCATACGCCAGGACCTCCCACAGACAATGCACTTTGATTTATTGCGCTATCGGTAATAGCACCCGAGATATCACCAAATATATATTGGATTTTTCCCTGACCCTGAGTGTCCGGCCCCATGAGGCTGTGGTTTTCTCGGCCCCTGGTGCTCCGAGGTCGTTCGTACTGCCCAGATTAATGCGCCAGAGCCTCCTACAATCAATGCACTTTGGTTTATTGCGCTATCTGTAATAGCACCCGAGATATCACCAGATATATGCTGGATTTTTACATGACCCTGGGTGACGGATTCCGAATATCTGTAATCTTCTCGGCCCGTGGTGGTCGGAGGTCGTTCCCGCTGCACAAAATCATGCGCCAGGGCTTCCTGCAGACAATTCAATTTGGTTTATTGCGCTGTCTCTAATAGCACCCGAGATATCACCAGATATAAATTTGATTTTTCCCTGACCCTGAGTGTCCGGCCCCATGAGACGGTGGTTTTCTCGGCCCCTGGTGGTCCCAGGTCGTTCCCGCTGCACAGATACATGCGCCAGGGCCTCCTGCAGATAATTCACTTTGGTTTATTGCGCTGTCTCTAATAGCACCCGAGATATCACCAGATGTATATTGGATTTTTCGCCGACCCTGAGTGTGCGGCCCCATGAGACGGTGGTTTTCTCGGCTCCTGGTTGTCCGAGGTCGTTCCCGCTGCACAGATTCATGCGCCAGGGCCTCCTACAGACAATGCTCTTTGGATTATTGCGCTATCTGTAATAGCACCCGAGATATCACCAGATATATATTGGATTTTCCTTTGACCCTGAGTGTCCGGCCCCATGAGACGGTGGTTTTCTCCGCCCCTGGTGGTCCGAGGTCGTTCCCGCTGCCCAGATTCATGCGCCAGGGCCTCCTACAGACAATGGACTTTGATTTATTGCGCTATCTGTAATAGCACCCGAGATATCACCGGATATATATTGGATTTTTCCCTGACCCTGAGTGTCCGGCCCCGTGAGACTGTGATTTTCTCGGCCCCTGGTGGTCCAAGGTCGATCCCGCTGGCCAGATTCATGCGCCAGGGCCTCCTACAGACTATGCACTTTGATTTATTGCGCTATCTGTAATAGCACCCGAGATATCACCAGATATATATTGGATTTTTCCCTGACACTGAGTGTCCGGCCCCATGAGACGGTGGTTTTCTCGGCCCCTGGTGGTCCCAGGTCGTTCCCGCTGCACAGATTCATGCGCCAGGGCCCCCTGCAGACAATGCACTTTGGTTTATTGCGCTATCTGTAACAGCACCCGAGATATCACCAGATATATATTGGATTTACCCCTGACCCTGTGTGTCCGGTCCCATGAGACTGTGGTTTTCTCGGCCCCTGGTGGTCCGAGGTCGTTCCCGATACACAGATGCATGCGCCAGGGCCTCCGGCAGATAATTCACTTTGGTTTATTGCGCTGTCTCTAATAGCACCCGAGATATCACCAGATATATATTGGATTTTCCTTTGACCCTGAGTGTCCGGTCCCATGAGACGGTGGTTTTCTCGGCCCCTGGTGGTCCGAGTTCGTTCCCGCTGCCCAGATTCATGCGCCAGGGCCTCCTACAGATAATGCACTTTGATTTATTGCGCTATCTGTAATAGCACCCGGGATATCACCGGATATATATTGGATTTTCCCCTGACCCTGAGTGCCCTGCCCCATGAGGCTGTGGTTTTCTCGGCCCCTGGTGCTCCGAGGTCGTTCGTACTGCCCAGATTAATGCGCCAGGGCCTCCTACAATCAATGCACTTTGGTTTATTGCGCTATCTCTAATAGCACCCGAGATATCAACAGATATGTATTGGATTTTCCTTTGACCCTGAGTGTCCGGCCCCATGAGACGGTGGTTTTCTCGGCCCCTGGTGGTCCGATGTCGTTCCCGCTGGCCAGATTCATACGCCAGGACCTCCTACAGACAATGCACTTTGGTTTAATGCGCTATCTCTAATAGCACCCGAGATATCACCAGATATATATTGGATTTTCCCCTGACCCTGAGTGTCCGGCCCCATGAGACTGTGGTTTTCTCGGCCCCTGGTGGTCCGAGGTCGTTCCCGCTGCACAGATGCATGCGCCAGGGCCTCCGGCAGATAATTCACTTTGGATTATTGCGCTATGTCTAATAGCACCCGAGATATCACCAGATATATATCGGATATTCCCCTGACCCTGAGTGTCCTGCCCCATGAGACTGTGGTTTTCTCGGACCCTGGTGCTCCGAGGTCGTTCGCACTGCCCAGATTAATGCGCCAGGGCCTCCTACAGACAATGCACTTTGATTTATTGCGCTATCTCTAATAGCAGCCGAGATAACACCAGATATATATTGCATTTTCCCCTGACCCTGAGTGTCCGGCCCCATGAGACGGTGGTTTTCTCGGCCCCTGGTGGTCCGAGGTCGTTCCCGCTGGCCAGATTCATACGCCAGCACCTCCTACAGACAATGCACTTTGATTTATTGCGCTATCTGTAATAGCACACGAGATATCACCAGATATATATTGGATTTTCCTTTGACCCTGAGTGTCCGGCCCCATGAGATTGTGGTTTTCTCGGCCCCTGGTGGTCCGAGGTCGTTCCCGCTGCACAGATGCATGCGCCAGGGCCTCCGGCAGATAATTCACTTATGATTATTGCGCTATGTCTAATAGCACCCGAGATATCACCAGATATATATCGGATATTCCCCTGACACTGAGTGTCCTGCCCCATGAGACTGTGGTTTTCTCGGCCCCTGGTGGTCCGAGGTCGTTCCCGCTGGCCAGATTCATACGCCAGGACCTCCCACAGACAATGCACTTTGATTTATTGCGCTATCGGTAATAGCACCCGAGATATCACCAAATATATATTGGATTTTTCCCTGACCCTGAGTGTCCGGCCCCATGAGACGGTGGTTTTCTCGGCCCCTGGTGGTCCCAGGTCGTTCCCGCTGCACAGATACATGCGCCAGGGCCTCCTGCAGATAATTCACTTTGGTTTATTGCGCTGTCTCTAATAGCACCCGAGATATCACCAGATGTATATTGGATTTTTCGCCGACCCTGAGTGTGCGGCCCCATGAGACGGTGGTTTTCTCGGCTCCTGGTTGTCCGAGGTCGTTCCCGCTGCACAGATTCATGCGCCAGGGCCTCCTACAGACAATGCTCTTTGGATTATTGCGCTATCTGTAATAGCACCCGAGATATCACCAGATATATATTGGATTTTCCTTTGACCCTGAGTGTCCGGCCCCATGAGACGGTGGTTTTCTCCGCCCCTGGTGGTCCGAGGTCGTTCACGCTGCCCAGATTCATGCGCCAGGGCCTCCTACAGACAATGGACTTTGATTTATTGCGCTATCTGTAATAGCACCCGAGATATCACCGGATATATATTGGATTTTTCCCTGACCCTGAGTGTCCGGCCCCGTGAGACTGTGATTTTCTCGGCCCCTGGTGGTCCAAGGTCGATCCCGCTGTCCAGATTCATGCGCCAGGGCCTCCTACAGACTATGCACTTTGATTTATTGCGCTATCTGTAATAGCACCCGAGATATCACCAGATATATATTGGATTTTTCCCTGACACTGAGTGTCCGGCCCCATGAGACGGTGGTTTTCTCGGCCCCTGGTGGTCCCAGGTCGTTCCCGCTGCACAGATTCATGCGCCAGGGCCCCCTGCAGACAATGCACTTTGGTTTATTGCGCTATCTGTAACAGCACCCGAGATATCACCAGATATATATTGGATTTACCCCTGACCCTGTGTGTCCGGTCCCATGAGACTGTGGTTTTCTCGGCCCCTGGTGGTCCGAGGTCGTTCCCGATACACAGATGCATGCGCCAGGGCCTCCGGCAGATAATTCACTTTGGTTTATTGCGCTGTCTCTAATAGCACCCGAGATATCACCAGATATATATTGGATTTTCCTTTGACCCTGAGTGTCCGGTCCCATGAGACGGTGGTTTTCTCGGCCCCTGGTGGTCCGAGGTCGTTCCCGCTGCCCAGATTCATGCGCCAGGGCCTCCTACAGATAATGCACTTTGATTTATTGCGCTATCTGTAATAGCACCCGGGATATCACCGGATATATATTGGATTTTCCCCTGACCCTGAGTGCCCTGCCCCATGAGGCTGTGGTTTTCTCGGCCCCTGGTGCTCCGAGGTCGTTCGTACTGCCCAGATTAATGCGCCAGGGCCTCCTACAATCAATGCACTTTGGTTTATTGCGCTATCTCTAATAGCACCCGAGATATCAACAGATATGTATTGGATTTTCCTTTGACCCTGAGTGTCCGGCCCCATGAGACGGTGGTTTTCTCGGCCCCTGGTGGTCCGATGTCGTTCCCGCTGGCCAGATTCTTACGCCAGGACCTCCTACAGACAATGCACTTTGGTTTATTGCGCTATCTCTAATAGCACCCGAGATATCACCAGATATATATTGGATTTTCCCCTGACCCTGAGTGTCCGGCCCCATGAGACTGTGGTTTTCTCGGCCCCTGGTGGTCCGAGGTCGTTCCCGCTGCACAGATGCATGCGCCAGGGCCTCCGGCAGATAATTCACTTTGGATTATTGCGCTATGTCTAATAGCACCCGAGATATCACCAGATATATATCGGATATTCCCCTGACCCTGAGTGTCCTGCCCCATGAGACTGTGGTTTTCTCGGACCCTGGTGCTCCGAGGTCGTTCGCACTGCCCAGATTAATGCGCCAGGGCCTCCTACAGACAATGCACTTTGATTTATTGCGCTATCTCTAATAGCAGCCGAGATAACACCAGATATATATTGCATTTTCCCCTGACCCTGAGTGTCCGGCCCCATGAGACGGTGGTTTTCTCGGCCCCTGGTGGTCCGAGGTCGTTCCCGCTGGCCAGATTAATACGCCAGGACCTCCTACAGACAATGCACTTTGATTTATTGCGCTATCTGTAATAGCACCCGAGAAAGCACCAAATATATATTGGATTTTTCCCTGACCCTGAGTGTCCGGCCCCATGAGACGGTGGTTTTCTCGGCCCCTGGTGGTCCGATGTCGTTCCCGCTGGCCAGATTCATACGCCAGCACCTCCTACAGACAATGCACTTTGATTTATTGCGCTATCTGTAATAGCACCCGAGATATCACCAGATATATATTGGATTTTCCTTTGACCCTGAGTGTCCGGCCCCATGAGATTGTGGTTTTCTCGGCCCCTGGTGGTCCGAGGTCGTTCCCGCTGCACAGATGCATGCGCCAGGGCCTCCGGCAGATAATTCACTTATGATTATTGCGCTATGTCTAATAGCACCCGAGATATCACCAGATATATATCGGATATTCCCCTGACACTGAGTGTCCTGCCCCATGAGACTGTGGTTTTCTCGGCCCCTGGTGGTCCGAGGTCGTTCCCGCTGGCCAGATTCATACGCCAGGACCTCCCACAGACAATGCACTTTGATTTATTGCGCTATCGGTAATAGCACCCGAGATATCACCAAATATATATTGGATTTTTCCCTGACCCTGAGTGTCCGGCCCCATGAGACGGTGGTTTTCTCGGCCCCTGGTGGTCCGATGTCGTTCCCGCTGGCCAGATTCATACGCCAGGACCTCCTACAGACAATGCACGTTGATTTATTGCGCTATCTGTAATAGCACCCGAGATATCACCAGATATATATTGGATTTTCCTTTGACCCTGAGTGTCCGGCCCCATGTGACGGTGGTTTTCTCCGCCCCTGGTGGTCCGAGGTCGTTCCCGCTGCCCAGATTCATGCGCCAGGGCCTCCTACAGACAATGGACTTTGATTTATTGCGCTATCTGTAATAGCACCCGAGATATCACCGGATATATATTGGATTTTTCCCTGACCCTGAGTGTCCGGCCCCGTGAGACTGTGATTTTCTCGGCCCCTGGTGGTCCGAGGACGTTCGCACTGCCCAGCTTAATGCGCCAGGGCCTCCTACAGACAATGCACTTTGATTGATTGCGCTATCTGTAATAGCACCCGAGATATCACCGGATATATATTGGATTTTTCCCTGACACTGAGTGTCCGGCCCCATGAGACGGTGGTTTTCTCGGCCCCTGGTGGTCCGAGGTCGTTCCCGCTGCACAGATTCATGCGCCAGGGCCCCCTGCAGACAATGCACTTTGGTTTATTGCGCTATCTGTAATAGCACCCGAGATATCACCAGATATATATTGGATTTACCCCTGACCCTGAGTGTCCGGTCCCATGAGACTGTGGTTTTCTCGGTCCCTGGTGGTCCGAGGTCGTTCCCGATACACAGATGCATGCGCCAGGGCCTCCGGCAGATAATTCACTTTGGTTTATTGCGCTGTCTCTAATAGCACCCGAGATATCACCAGATATATATTGGATTTTCCTTTGACCCTGAGTGTCCGGCCCCATGAGACGGTGGTTTTCTCGGCCCCTGGTGGTCCGAGGTCGTTCCCGCAGCACAGATTCATGCGCCAGGGCCCCCTGCAGATAATTTACTTTGGTTTATTGCGCTATCTCTAATAGCACCCGAGATATCACCAGATATATATTGGATTTTCCCCTGACCCTGAGTGTCCGGCCCCATGAGACTGTGGTTTTCTCGGCCCCTGGTGGTCCGAGGTCGTTCCCGCTGCACAGATGCATGCGCCAGGGCCTCCGGCAGATAATTCACTTTGGATTATTGCGCTATGTCTAATAGCACCCGAGATATCACCAGATATATATCGGATATTCCCCTGACCCTGAGTGTCCGGCCCCATGAGACGGTGGTTTTCTCGGCCCCTGGTGGTCCGAGGTCGTTCCCGCTGGCCAGATTCATACGCCAGGACCTCCTACAGACAATGCACTTTGATTTATTGCGCTATCGGTAATAGCACCCGAGAAAGCACCAAATATATATTGGATTTTTCCCTGACCCTGAGTGTCCGGCCCCATGAGACGGTGGTTTTCTCGGCCCCTGGTGGTCCGATGTCGTTCCCGCTGGCCAGATTCATACGCCAGGACCTCCTACAGACAATGCACTTTGATTTATTGCGCTATCTGTAATAGCACCCGAGATATCACCAGATATATATTGGATTTTCCTTTGACCCTGAGTGTCCGGCCCCATGTGACGGTGGTTTTCTCCGCCCCTGGTGGTCCGAGGTCGTTCCCGCTGCCCAGATTCATGCGCCAGGGCCTCCTACAGACAATGGACTTTGATTTATTGCGCTATCTGTAATAGCACCCGAGATATCACCGGATATATATTGGATTTTTCCCTGACCCTGAGTGTCCGGCCCCGTGAGACTGTGATTTTCTCGGCCCCTGGTGGTCCAAGGTCGATCCCGCTGGCCAGATTCATGCGCCAGGGCCTCCTACAGACTATGCACTTTGATTTATTGCGCTATCTGTAATAGCACCCGAGATATCACCAGATATATATTGGATTTTTCCCTGACACTGAGTGTCCGGTCCCATGAGACGGTGGTTTTCTCGGCCCCTGGTGGTCCGAGGTCGTTCCCGCTGCACAGATTCATGCGCCAGGGCCCCCTGCAGACAATGCACTTTGGTTTATTGCGCTATCTGTAACAGCACCCGAGATATCACCAGATATATATTGGATTTACCCCTGACCCTGAGTGTCCGGCCCCATGAGACGGTGGTATTCTCGGCCCCTGGTGGTCCGAGGTCGTTCCCGCTGCGCAGATGCATGCGCCAGGGCCTCCTGCAGATAATTCACTTTGGTTTATTGCGCTATCTCTAATAGCACCCGAGATAACACCAGATATATATTGCATTTTCTCCTGACCCTGAGTGTCCGGCCCCATGAGACTGTGGTTTTCTCGGCCCCTGGTGGTCCGAGGTCGTTCCCGCTGCACAGATGCATGCGCCAGGGCCTCCGGCAGATAAATCACTTTGGATTATTGCGCTATGTCTAATAGCACCCGAGATATCACCAGATATATATCGGATATTCCCCTGACCCTGAGTGTCCTGCCCCATGTGACTGTTGTTTTCTCGGACCCTGGTGCTCCGAGGTCGTTCGCACTGCCCAGATTAATGCGCCAGGGCCTCCTACAGACAATGCACTTTGATTTATTGCGCTATCTGTAATAGCACCCGAGATATCACCAGATATATATCGGATATTCCCCTGACCCTGAGTGTCCTGCCCCATGAGACTGTGGTTTTCTCGGCCCCTGGTGGTCCGAGGTCGTTCCCGCTGGCCAGATTCATACGCTAGGACCTCCCACAGACAATGCACTTTGATTTATTGCGCTATCTGTAATAGCACCCGAGATATCACCAGATATATATTGGATTTTTCCCTGACCCTGATTGTCCGGCCCCATGAGACGGTGGTTTTCTCGGCCCCTGGTGGTCCGAGGTCGTTTCCGCTGCACAGATTCATGCGCCAGGGCCTCCTACAGACAATGGACTTTGATTTATTGCTCTATCTGTAATAGCACCCGAGATGTCACCAGATATATATTGGATTTTCCCCGGACCCTGAGGGTCCGGCCCCATGAGACTGTGGTTTTCTCGGCCCCTGGTGGCCCGAGGTAGTTCCCGCTGATCAGATTCATGCGCCAGGGCCTCCTACAGACAATGCACTTCGATTTATTGCGCTATCTGTAATAGCACCCGAGATATCACCAGATATATATTGGATTTTTCCCTGACCCTGATTGTCAGACCCCATAAGACGGTGGTTTTCTCGGCCCCTGGTGGTCCGAGGTAGTTCCCGCTGCACAGATTCATGCGCCAGGGCCTCCTGCAGACAATTCACTTTGGTTTATTGCGCTATCTCTAATAGCACCCGAGATGTCACCAGATATATATTGGATCTTCCCCGGACCCTGAGGGTCCGGCCCCATGAGACTGTGGTTTTCTCGGCCCCTGGTGGTCCGAGGTAGTTCCCGCTGATCAGATTCATGCGTCAGGGCCTCCTACAGACAATGCACTTTGATTTATTGCGCTATCTGTAATAGCACCCGAGATGTCAACAGATATATATTGGATTTTTCCCTGACCCTGAGCGACCGGCCCCATAAGACGGTAGTTGTCTCGGCCCCTGGTTGTCCGAGGTCGTTCCCGCTGCACAGATTCATGCGCCAGGGCCTCCTACAGACAATGCTCTATGGATTATTGCGCTATCTGTAATAGCACCCGAGATATCACCAGATATATGCTGGATTTTTACATGACCTTGGGTGACGGATTCCGAATATCTGTAATTTTCTCGGCCTCTGGTGGTCCGTGGTCGTTCCCGCTGCACAGATTCATGCGCCAGGGCCTCCTACAGACAATGCTCTATGGATTATTGCCCTCTCTGTAATAGCACCCGAGATATCACCAGATATATATTGAATTTCTCCCTGGCCCTGAGTGTCCGGCCCCATGAGACGGTGGTTTTCTCGGCCCCTGGTGGTCCGAGGTAGTTCCCGCTGCACAGATTCATGCGCCAGGGCTTCCTGCAGACAATTCAATTTGGTTTATTGCGCTGTCTCTAATAGCACCCGAGATGTCACCAGATATATATTGGATTTTCCCCGGACCCTGAGTGTCCGGCCACATGAGACTGTGGTTTTCTCGGCCGCTGGTTGCCCGAGGTCGTTCCCGCTGCACAGATTCATGCGCCAGGGCCTCCTGCAGATAATTCACTTTGGTTTATTGCGCTATCTGTAATAGCACCCGAGATATCACCAGATATATGCTGGATTTTTACATGACCTTGGATGACGGATTCCGAATATCTGTAATCTTCTCGGCCCCTGGTGGTCGGAGGTCGTTCCCGCTGCACAGATTCATGTGCCAGGGCCTCCTGCAGATAATTCACTTTGGTTTATTGCGCTGTCTCTAATAGCACCCGAGATATCACCAGATGTATATTGGATTTTTCGCCGACCCTGAGTGTGCGGCCCCACGAGACGGTGGTTTTCTCGGCTCCTGGTTGTCCGAGGTCGTTCCCGCTGCACAGATTCATGCGCCAGGGCCTCCTACAGACAATGCTCTTTGGATTATTGCGCTATCTGTAATAGCACCCGAGATATCACCAGACATATGCTGGATTTTTACATGACCTTGGGTGACGGATTCCGAATATCTGTAATTTTCTCGGCCCCTGGTTGTCGGAGGTCGTTCCCGCTGCACAGAATCATGCGCCAGGGCTTCCTACAGACAATTCACTTTGGCTTATTGCGCTATCTCTAATAGCACCCGAGATATCACCAGATATATATTGGACTTTCCCTGACCCTGAGTGTCCGGCCTCATGGGACGGTGGTTTTCTCGGCCACTGGTGGTCCGAGGTCGTTCCCGCTGCACAGATGCATGCGCCAGGGCCTCCGGCAGATAATTCACTTTGGTTTATTGCGCTATCTCTAATAGCACCCGAGATATCACCAGATATATATTGGATTTTCCCCTGTCCCTGAGTGTCCGGCCCCATGAGACGGTGGTTTTCTCGGCCCCTGGTGGTCCGAGGTAGTTCCCGCTGATCAGACTCATGCGCGAGGGCCTCCTACAGACAATGCACTTTGATTTATTGCGCTATCTGTAATAGCACCCGGGATATCACCAGATATATATTGGATTTTCCCCTGATCCTGAGTGCCCGCCCCATGAGACGGTGGTTTTCTCGGCCCCTGGTGGCCCGAGGTCGTTCCCGCTGCCCAGGTTCATGCGCCAGGGCCTCCTACAGACAATGCACTTTGGTTTATTGCGCTGTCTGTAATAGCACCCGAGAAAGCACCATATATATGCTGGCTTTTTACATGACTTTGGGTGACGGATACAGAAAATCTGTAATTTTCTCGGCCCCTGGTGGTACGATGTCGTTCCTGCTGCACAGATTCATGCGCAAGGGCCTCCTAAGGACAATGCACTTTGATTTATTGCGCTATCTCTAATAGCACCCGAGATATCACCAGATATATATTTGATTTTTCCCTGACCCTGAGTGTCCGGCCCCATGAGACGGTGGTTTTCTCGGCCCCTGGTAGTCCGAGGTCGTTCCCGCTGCACAGATGCATGCGCCAGGGCCTCCTGCAGACAATGCACTTTGATTTATCGCGCTATCTGTAATAGAGCCCGAGATATCACCAGATATACGCTGGATTTTTACATGACATTGGGTGACGGATAACGAAAATCTGTAATTTTCTCGGCCCCTGGTGGTCCGATGTCGTTCCCGCTGCACAGATTCATGCGCAAGGGCCTCCTACGGACAATGCCCTTTGATTTATTGCGCCTTCTCTAATAGCACCCGAGATATCACCAGATATATATTTGATTTTTCCCTGACCCTGAGTGTCCGGCCCCATGAGACTGTGGTTTTCTCGGCCCCTGGTGGTCCGAGGTCGTTCCCGCTGCACAGATGCATGCGCCAGGGCCTCCGGCAGATAATTCACTTTGGTTTATTGCGCTATCTCTAATAGCACCCGAGATATCACCAGATATATATTGGATTTTCCCCTGTCCCTGAGTGTCCGGCCCCATGAGACGGTGGTTTTCTCGGCCCCTGGTGGTCCGAGGTAGTTCCCGCTGATCAGACTCATGCGCGAGGGCCTCCTACAGACAATGCACTTTGATTTATTGCGCTATCTGTAATAGCACCCGGGATATCACCAGATATATATTGGATTTTCCCCTGATCCTGAGTGCCCGCCCCATGAGACGGTGGTTTTCTCGGCCCCTGGTGGCCCGAGGTCGTTCCCGCTGCCCAGGTTCATGCGCCAGGGCCTCCTACAGACAATGCACTTTGGTTTATTGCGCTGTCTGTAATAGCACCCGAGAAAGCACCATATATATGCTGGCTTTTTACATGACTTTGGGTGACGGATACAGAAAATCTGTAATTTTCTCGGCCCCTGGTGGTACGATGTCGTTCCTGCTGCACAGATTCATGCGCAAGGGCCTCCTAACGACAATGCACTTTGATTTATTGCGCTATCTCTAATAGCACCCGAGATATCACCAGATATATATTTGATTTTTCCCTGACCCTGAGTGTCCGGCCCCATGAGACGGTGGTTTTCTCGGCCCCTGGTAGTCCGAGGTCGTTCCCGCTGCACAGATGCATGCGCCAGGGCCTCCTGCAGACAATGCACTTTGATTTATCGCGCTATCTGTAATAGAGCCCGAGATATCACCAGATATACGCTGGATTTTTACATGACATTGGGTGACGGATAACGAAAATCTGTAATTTTCTCGGCCCCTGGTGGTCCGATGTCGTTCCCGCTGCACAGATTCATGCGCAAGGGCCTCCTACGGACAATGCCCTTTGATTTATTGCGCCTTCTCTAATAGCACCCGAGATATCACCAGATATATATTTGATTTTTCCCTGACCCTGAGTGTCCGGCCCCATGAGACTGTGGTTTTCTCGGCCCCTGGTGGTCGGAGGTCGTTCCCGCTGCACAAAATCATGCGCCAGGGCTTCCTGCAGACAATTCAATTTGGTTTATTGCGCTGTCTCTAATAGCACCCGAGATATCACCAGATATAAATTTGCTTTTTCCCTGACCCTGAGTGTCCGGCCCCATGACACGGTGGTTTTCTCGGCCCCTGGTGGTCCGAGGTCGTTCCCGCTGCACAGATTCATGCGCCAGGGCCTCCTGCAGATAATTCACTTTGGTTTATTGCGCTGTCTCTAATAGCACCCGAGATATCACCAGATGTATATTGGATTTTTCGCCGACCCTGAGTGTGCGGCCCCATGAGACGGTGGTTTTCTCGGCTCCTGGTTGTCCGAGGTCGTTCCCGCTGCACAGATTCATGCGCCAGGGCCTCCTACAGACATTGCTCTTTGGATTATTGCGCTATCTGTAATAGCACCCGAGATATCACCAGATATATGCTGGATTTTTACATGACCTTGGGTGACGGATTCCGAATATCTGTAATTTTCTCGGCCCCTGGTGGTCGGAGGTCGTTCCCGCTGCACAGAATCATGCGCCAGGGCTTCCTGCAGACAATTCACTTTGGTTTATTGCGCTATCTCTATTAGCTCCCGAGATATCACCAGATATATATTGGATTTTCCCTGACCCTGCGTGTCCGGCCTCATGAGACGGTGGTTTTCTCCGCCACTGGTGGTCCGAGGTCGTTCCCGCTGCACAGATGCATGCGCCGGGGCCTCCGGCAGATAATTCACTTTGGTTTATTGCGCTATCTCTAATAGCACCCGAGATATCACCAGATATATATTGGATTTTCCCCTGTCCCTGATCGTCCGGCCCCATGAGACGGTGGTTTTCTCGGCCCCTGGTGGTCCGAGGTCGTTCCCGCTGCCCAGATGCATGCGCCAGGGCCTCCTGCAGATAATTCACTTTGGTTTACTGCGCTGTCTCTAATAGCACCCGAGAAAGCTCCATATATATGCTGGATTTTTACATGAAATTGGGTGACGGATACCGAAAATCTGTAATTTTCTCGGCCCCTGGTGGTCCGATGTGGTCCCCGCTGCCCAGATTCATGCGCCAGGGCCTCCTACAGACAATGCACTGTGGTTTATTGCGCTGTCTGTAATAGCACCCGAGATATCAGCAGTTATACGCTGGATTTTTACATGACCTTGGGTGAGGGATTCCGAATATCTGTAATCTTCTCGGCCCTTGGTGGTCGGAGGTCGTTCCCGCTGCACAGAATCATGCGTCAGGGCTTCCTGCAGACAATGCCCTTTGGTTTATTTCGCTATCTCTAATAGCACCCGAGATATCACCAGATATATATTGGATTTTTCCCTGACCCTGAGTGTCCGGCCCCATGAGACGGTGATTTTCTCGGCGCCTGGTGGTCCGAGGTCGTTCCTGCTGCACAGATGCATGCGCCAGGGCCTCCTACAGACAATGCACTTTGATTTATCGCGCTATCTGTAATAGCACCCGAGATATCACCAGATATATAATGGATTTTTCCCTGACCCTGAGTATCCGGCCCCATGAGACGGTAGTTTTCTCGGCCCCAGGTCGTCCGAGGTCGTTCCCGCTGCACAGATTCATGCGCCAGGGCCACCTGCAGATAATTCACTTTGGTTTATAGCGCTATCTCTAACAGCACCCGAGATATCACCAGATATATGTTGGATTTTTCCCTGAATCTGAGTGTCCGGCCCCATGTGTCGGTGGTTTTCTCGGCCCCTGGTGATCCGAGGTCGTTCCCGCTGCACAGATTCATGCGCAAGGGCCTCCTACGGACAATGCCCTTTGATTTATTGCGCCTTCTCTAATAGCACCCGAGATATCACCAGATATATATTTGATTTTTCCCTGACCCTGAGTGTCCGGCCCCATGAGACTGTGGTTTTCTCGGCCCCTGGTGGTCGGAGGTCGTTCCCGCTGCACAAAATCATGCGCCAGGGCTTCCTGCAGACAATTCAATTTGGTTTATTGCGCTGTCTCTAATAGCACCCGAGATATCACCAGATATAAATTTGCTTTTTCCCTGACCCTGAGTGTCCGGCCCCATGAGACGGTGGTTTTCTCGGCCCCTGGTGGTCCGAGGTCGTTCCCGCTGCACAGATTCATGCGCCAGGGCCTCCTGCAGATAATTCACTTTGGTTTATTGCGCTGTCTCTAATAGCACCCGAGATATCACCAGATGTATATTGGATTTTTCGCCGACCCTGAGTGTGCGGCCCCATGAGACGGTGGTTTTCTCGGCTCCTGGTTGTCCGAGGTCGTTCCCGCTGCACAGATTCATGCGCCAGGGCCTCCTACAGACATTGCTCTTTGGATTATTGCGCTATCTGTAATAGCACCCGAGATATCACCAGATATATGCTGGATTTTTACATGACCTTGGGTGACGGATTCCGAATATCTGTAATTTTCTCGGCCCCTGGTGGTCGGAGGTCGTTCCCGCTGCACAGAATCATGCGCCAGGGCTTCCTGCAGACAATTCACTTTGGTTTATTGCGCTATCTCTATTAGCTCCCGAGATATCACCAGATATATATTGGATTTTCCCTGACCCTGCGTGTCCGGCCTCATGAGACGGTGGTTTTCTCCGCCACTGGTGGTCCGAGGTCGTTCCCGCTGCACAGATGCATGCGCCGGGGCCTCCGGCAGATAATTCACTTTGGTTTATTGCGCTATCTCTAATAGCACCCGAGATATCACCAGATATATATTGGATTTTCCCCTGTCCCTGATCGTCCGGCCCCATGAGACGGTGGTTTTCTCGGCCCCTGGTGGTCCGAGGTCGTTCCCGCTGCACAGATGCATGCGCCGGGGCCTCCGGCAGATAATTCACTTTGGTTTATTGCGCTATCTCTAATAGCACCCGAGATATCACCAGATATATATTGGATTTTCCCCTGTCCCTGATCGTCCGGCCCCATGAGACGGTGGTTTTCTCGGCCCCTGGTGGTCCGAGGTCGTTCCCGCTGCCCAGATGCATGCGCCAGGGCCTCCTGCGGATAATTCACTTTGGTTTACTGCGCTGTCTCTAATAGCACCCGAGAAAGCTCCATATATATGCTGGATTTTTACATGACTTTGGGTGACGGATACCGAAAATCTGTAATTTTCTCGGCCCCTGGTGGTCCGATGTCGTTCCTGCTGCACAGATTCATGCGCAAGGGCCTCCTAAGGACAATGCACTTTGATATATTGCGCTATCTCTAATACCAACCGAGATATCATCAGATATATAATGGATTTTTCGCCGACCCTGAGTGTCCGGTCCCATGAGACGGTGGTTTTCTCGGCCCCTCGTGGTCCGAGGTCGTTCCCGCTGCACAGATTCATACGCCAGGGCCTCCTACAGACAATGCACTTTGATTTATCGCGCTATCTGTAATATAACACGAGATATCACCAGATATATGCTGGATTTTTACATGAAATTGGGTGACGGATACCGAAAATCTGTAATTTTCTCGGCCCCTGGTGGTCCGATGTGGTCCCCGCTGCCCAGATTCATGCGCCAGGGCCTCCTACAGACAATGCACTGTGGTTTATTGCGCTGTCTGTAATAGCACCCGAGATATCAGCAGTTATACGCTGGATTTTTACATGACCTTGGGTGAGGGATTCCGAATATCTGTAATCTACTCGGCCCTTGGTGGTCGGAGGTCGTTTCCGCTGCACAGAATCATGCGCCAGGGCTTCCTGCAGACAATGCCCTTTGGTTTATTTCGCTATCTCTAATAGCACCCGAGATATCACCAGATATATATTGGATTTTTCCCTGACCCTGAGTGTCCGGCCCCATGAGACGGTGATTTTCTCGGCCCCTGGTGGTCCGAGGTCGTTCCTGCTGCACAGATGCATGCGCCAGGGCCTCCTACAGACAATGCACTTTGATTTATCGCGCTATCTGTAATAGCACCTAAGATATCACCAGATATATACTGGATTTTTCCCTGACCCTGACAGTCCGGCCCCATGAGACGGTGATTTTCTCGGCCCCTGGTGGTCCGAGGTCGTTCGCGCTGCACAGAATCATGCGCGAGGGCTTGCTGCAGATAATGCACTTTGATATATTGCGCTATCTCTAATAGCACCCGAGATATCATCAGATATATAATGGATATTTCCCAGACCCTGAGTGTCCGGCCCCATGAGACGGTGGTTTTCTCGGCCCCTGGTGGTCCGAGGTCGTTCCCGCTGCACAGATTCATGCGTCAGGGCCTCCTACAGACAATGCACTTTGGTTTATTGCGCTGTCTGTAATATCACGCGAGATATCACCCGATATATGCAGGATTTTTACAAGACATTGGGTGACGGATACCGAAAATCTGTAATTTTCTCGGCCCCTGGTGGTCCGAGGTCGTTCGTGCTGCACAGATTCATTCACCAGTGCCTCCTACAGACAATGCACTTTGGTTTATTGCGCTATCTCTAATAGCACCCGAGATATCACCAGATATATATTGGATTTTTCCCTGACCCTGAGTGTCCGGCCCCATGAGACGGTGGTTTTCTCGGCCCCAGGTCGTCCGAGGTCGTTCCCGCTGCACAGATTCATGCGCCAGGGCCACCTGCAGATAATTCACTTTGGTTTATAGCGCTATCTCTAACAGCACCCGAGATATCACCAGATATATGTTGGATTTTTCCCTGAATCTGAGTGTCCGGCCCCATGTGTCGGTGGTTTTCTCGGCCCCTGGTGATCCGAGGTCGTTCCCGCTGCACAGATTCATGCGCCAGGGTCTCCTCCAGACAATGCACTTTGATTTATTGCGCTATCTGTAATAGCACCCGAGATATCACCAGATATATATTGGATTTTTCCCTGACCCTGAGTGTCCGGCCCCGTGTGTCGGTGGTTTTCTCGGCCCCTGGTTGTCCGAGGTCGTTGCCGCTGCACAGATTCATGCGCCAGGGCCTCCTGCAGACAAAGCACTTTGTTTTGTTGCGCTATTTGTAATAGCACCCGAGATATCACCAGATATATGCTGGATTTTTACATGACCTTGGGTGACGGATTGCGTATATCTGTAATTTTCTCGGCCCCTGGTGGTCCGAGGTCGTTCCTGCTGCACAGATTCATTCACCAGTGCCTCCTACAGACAATGCACTTTGGTTTATTGCGCTATCTCTAATAGCACCCGAGATATCACCAGATATATAATGGATTTTTCCCTGACCCTGAGTATCCGGCCCCATGAGACGGTGGTTTTCTCGGCCCCAGGTCGTCCGAGGTCGTTCCCGCTGCACAGATTCATGCGCCAGGGCCACCTGCAGATAATTCACTTTGGTTTATAGCGCTATCTCTAACAGCACCCGAGATATCACCAGATATATGTTGGATTTTTCCCTGAATCTGAGTGTCCGGCCCCATGTGTCGGTGGTTTTCTCGGCCCCTGGTGATCCGAGGTCGTTCCCGCTGCACAGATTCATGCGCCAGGGTCTCCTCCAGACAATGCACTTTGATTTATTGCGCTATCTGTAATAGCACCCGAGATATCACCAGATATATATTGGATTTTTCCCTGACCCTGAGAGTCCGGCCCCATGTGTCGGTGGTTTTCTCGGCCCCTGGTGATCCGAGGTCGTTCCTGCTGCACAGATTCATGCGCACGGGCCTCCTACGGACAATGCACTTTGATTTATTGCGCTATCTCTAATAGCACCCGAGATATCAGCAGATATATATTGGATTTTCCCCAGGCCCTGAGTGTCCGGCCCAATGAGACGGCGGTTTTCTCGGCCCCTGGTGGTCCGAGGTCGTTCCCCCTGCCCAGATTCATGCGCCAGGGCTTCCTGCAGATAATGCACTTTGATTTATCGCGCTATCTCTAATAGCACCCGAGATATCACCAGATATATAATGGATTTTTCCCTGACCCTGACAGTCCGACCCCATGAGATGGTGGTTTTCTCGGCCCCTGAGGGTCCGAGGTCGTTCCCGCTGCACAGATTCATGCGCCCGGGCCTCCTGCAGAAAATTCACTTTGGTTTATTGCGCTATCTCTAATAGCAGCCGAGATATCACCAGATATATATTGGATTTTTCCCAGACCCTGAGTGTCCGGCCCCATGTGTCGGTGGTTTTCTCGGCCCCTGGTGATGCGAGGTCGTTCCCGCTGTACAGATTCATGCGCCAGGGCCTCCTCCAGACAATGCACTTTGATTTATTGCGCTATCTGTAATAGCACCCGAGATATCACCAGATATATATTCGATTTTTCCCTGACCCTGAGTGTCCGGCCCCATGTGTCGGTGGTTTTCTCGGCCCCTGGTGATCCGAGGTCGTTCCTGCTCCACAGATTCATGCGCACGGGCCTCCTACGGACAATGCACTTTGATTTATTGCGCTATCTCTAATAGCACCCGAGATATGACCAGATATATATTGGATTTTTCCCTGACCCTGACAGTCCGGCCCCATGAGACGGTGATTTTCTCGGCCCCTGGTGGTCCGAGGTCGTTCCCGCTGCACAGAATCATGCGCGAGGGCTTGCTGCAGATAATTCACTTTGATATATTGCGCTATCTCTAATAGCACCCGAGATATCATCAGATATATAATGGATATTTCCCAGACCCTGAGTGTCCGGCCCCATGAGACGGTGGTTTTCTCGGCCCCTGGTGGTCCGAGGTCGTTCCCGCTGCACAGATTCATGCGTCAGGGCCTCCTACAGACAATGCACTTTGGTTTATTGCGCTGTCTGTAATAGCACCCGAGAAAGCACCATATATATGCTGGATTTTTACATGACTTTGGGTGGCGGATACAGAAAATCTGTAATTTTCTCGGCCCCTGGAGATCCGAGATCGTTCCTGCTTCACAGATTCATGCGCCAGGGCCTCCTGCAGATAATTCACTTTGGTTTATTGCGCTATCTCTAATATCACGCGAGATATCACCAGATATAAGCAGGATTTTTACAAGACATTGGGTGACGGATACCGAAAATCTGTAATTTTCTCGGCCCCTGGTGGTCCGAGGTCGTTCCTGCTGCACAGATGCATGCGCCAGGGCCTCCTGCAGATAATGCACTTTGATTTATCGCGCTATCTGTAATAGCACCTGAGATATCACCAGATATATACTGGATTTTTCCCTGACCCTGACAGTCCGGCCCCATGAGACGGTGATTTTCTCGGCCCCTGGTGGTCCGAGGTCGTTCCCGCTGCACAGAATCTTGCGCCAGGGCTTGCTGCAGACAATGCACTTTGATATATTGCGCTATCTCTAATAGCACCCGAGATATCACCAGATATATAATGGATTTTTCCCTGACCCTGACAGTCCGGCCACATGAGACGGCGGTTTTCTCGGCCCCTGGTGGTCCGAGGTCGTTCCTGCTGCACAGATTCATTCACCAGTGCCTCCTACAGACAATGCACTTTGGTTTATTGCGCTATCTCTAATAGCACCCGAGATATCACCAGATATATATTGGATTTTCCCCTGACCCTGAGTGTCCGGCCCCATGAGACGGTGGTTTTCTCGGCCCCTGGTTGTGCGAGGTCGTGCCCGATGCACAGATTCATGCGCCAGGGCCTCCTGCAGATAATTCACATTGGTTTATTGCGCTATCTCTAATAGCACCCGAGATATCACCAGATATATGTTGGATTTTTCCCTGAATCTGAGTGTCCGGCCCCATGTGTCGGTGGTTTTCTCGGCCCCTGGTGATCCGAGGTCGTTCCCGCTGCACAGATTCATGCGCCAGGGTCTCCTCCAGACAATGCACTTTGATTTATTGCGCTATCTCTAATAGCACCCGAGATATCAGCAGATATATATTGGATTTTCCCCAGGCCCTGAGTGTCCGGCCCAATGAGACGGCGGTTTTCTCGGCCCCTGGTGGTCCGAGGTCGTTCCCGCTGCACAGATTCATGCGCCAGGGCCTCCTACAGACAATGCACTTTGATTTATTGCGCTATCTGTAGTAGCACCCGAGATATCACCAGATATATATTGGATTTTTCCCTGACCCTGACATTCCGGCCCCATGAGACGGTGATTTTCTCGGCCCCTGGTGGTCCGAGGTCGTTCCCGCTGCACAGAATCATGCGCCAGGGCTTCCTGCAGATAATGCTCTTTTATTTATCGCGCTATCTGTAATAGCACCCGAGAAAACTCCATATATATATTGGATTTTTGCATGACTTTGGGTGACGGATACCGAAAATCTGTAATTATCTCGGCCCCGGTGGTCCGCGGTCGTTCCCGCTGCACAGATTCGCGCGCCAGGGCCTCCTGCAGATAATTCACTTTGGTTTATTGCGTTATCTCTAATATCACCCGAGATATCACCAGATATAAAGTGGATTTTCCCCTGACCCTGAGTGTCCGGCCCCATGAGACGGTGGTTTTCTCGGCCCCTGGTGGTCCGAGGTCGTTCCCCCTGCCCAGATTCATGCGCCAGGGCTTCCTGCAGATAATGCACCTTGATTTATCACGCTATCTCTAATAGCACCCGAGATATCACCAGATATATAATGGATTTTTCCCTGACCCTGACAGTCCGGCCCCATGAGACGGTGATTTTCTCGGCCGCTGGTGGTCCGAGGTCGTTCCCGCTGCACAGAATCATGCGCCAGGGCTTCCTGCAGACAATGCACTTTGATTTATCGCGCTATCTCTAATAGCACCCGAGATATCACCAGATATATAATGGATTTTTCCCTGACCCTGACAGTCCGACCCCATGAGATGGTGGTTTTCTCGGCCCCTGGGGGTCCGAGGTCGTTCCCGCTGCACAGATTCATGCGCCCGGGCCTCCTGCAGAAAATTCACTTTGGTTTATTGCGCTATCTCTAATAGCAGCCGAGATATCACCAGATATATATTGGATTTTTCCCAGACCCTGAGTGTCCGGCCCCATGTGTCGGTGGTTTTCTCGGCCCCTGGTGATCCGAGGTCGTTCCCGCTGTACAGATTCATGCGCCAGGGCCTCCTCCAGACAATGCACTTTGATTTATTGCGCTATCTGTAATAGCACCCGGGATATCACCAGATATATATTCGATTTTTCCCTGACCCTGAGTGTCCGGCCCCATGTGTCGGTGGTTTTCTCGGCCCCTGGTGATCCGAGGTCGTTCCTGCTGCACAGATTCATGCGCACGGGCCTCCTACGGACAATGCACTTTGATTTATTGCGCTATCTCTAATAGCACCCGAGATATGACCAGATATATATTGGATTTTTCCCTGACCCTGACAGTCCGGCCCCATGAGACGGTGATTTTCTCGGCCCCTGGTGGTCCGAGGACGTTCCCGCTGCACAGAATCATGCGCCAGGGCTTCCTGCAGATAATGCACTTTGATTTTTTGCGCTATCTGTAATAGCACCCGAGAAAGCTCCAGATATATATTCGATTTTTCCCTGACCCTGAGTGTCCGGCCCCATGTGTCGGTGGTTTTCTCGGCCCCTGGTGATCCGAGGTCGTTCCTGCTGCACAGATTCATGCGCACGGGCCTCCTACGGACAATGCACTTTGATTTATTGCGCTATCTCTAATAGCACCCGAGATATGACCAGATATATATTGGATTTTTCCCTGACCCTGACAGTCCGGCCCCATGAGACGGTGATTTTCTCGGCCCCTGGTGGTCCGAGGACGTTCCCGCTGCACAGAATCATGCGCCAGGGCTTCCTGCAGATAATGCACTTTGATTTATCGCGCTATCTGTAATAGCACCCGAGAAAACACCATATATATGCTGGATTTTTACATGACTTTGGGTGACGGATACCGAAAATCTGTAATTATCTCGGCCCCAGGTGGTCCGATGTCGTTCCTGCTGCAATGATTCAGGCGCAAGGGCCTCCTACGGACAATGCACTTTGATTTATTGCGCTATCTCAAATAGCACACGAGATATCACCAGATATATATTGGATTTTTCCCTGACCCTGACAGTCCGGCCCCATGAGACGGTGATATTCTCGGCCCCTGGTGGTCCGAGGTCGTTCCCGCTGCACAGAATCATGCGCCAGGGCTTCCTGCAGACAATGCACTTTGATTTATTGCCCTATCTGTAATAGCACCCGAGATAGCACCAGATATATACTGGATTTTTCCCCGACCCTGACTGTCCGGCCCCATGAGACGGTCGTTTTCTCGGACCCTGGTGGTCCGAGGTCGTTCCCGCTGCCCAGATTCATGCGCCAGGGCCTCCTACAGACAATGCACTTTCATTTATTGCGCTATCTGTAGTAGCACCCGAGATATCACCAGATATATATTGGATTTTTCCCTGACCCTGAGTGTCTGGCCCCATGAGACGGTGGTTTTCTCGGCCCCTGGTGGTCCGAGGTCGTTCCCGTTGCCCAGATTCATGCGCCAGGGCCTCCTACAGACAATGCACTTTGATTTTTTGCGCTATCTGTAATAGCACCCGAGAAAGCTCCATATATATGTTGGATTTTTACATGACTTTGGGTGACGGATACCGAAAATCTGTAATTTTCACGGCCCCTGGTGGTCCGAGGTCGTTCCCGCTGCCCAGATTCATGCGCCAGGGCCTCCTACAGACAATGCACTTTCATTTATTGCGCTATCTGTAGTAGCACCCGAGATATCACGAGATATATATTTGATTTTTCCCTGACCCTGAGTGTCCGGCCCCAGCAGACGGTGGTTTTCTCGGCCCCTGGTGATCCGCGGTCGTTCCCGCTGCACAGATTCATGCGCCAGGGCCTCCTCCAGACAATGCACTTTGATTTATTGCGCTATCTGTAATAGCACCCGAGATATCACCAGATATATATTGGATTTTTCCCTGACCCTGAGAGTCCGGCCCCATGTGTCGGTGGTTTTCTCGGCCCCTGGTGATCCGAGGTCGTTCCTGCTGCACAGATTCATGCGCACGGGCCTCCTACGGACAATGCACTTTGATTTATTGCGCTATCTCTAATAGCACCCGAGATATCAGCAGATATATATTGGATTTTCCCCAGGCCCTGAGTGTCCGGCCCAATGAGACGGCGGTTTTCTCGGCCCCTGGTGGTCCGAGGTCGTTCCCGCTGCCCAGATTCATGCGCCAGGGCCTCCTACAGACAATGCACTTTGATTTATTGCGCTATCTGTAGTAGCACCCGAGATATCACCAGATATATATTGGATTTTTCCCTGACCCTGACATTCCGGCCCCATGAGACGGTGATTTTCTCGGCCCCCGGTGGTCCGAGGTCGTTCCCGCTGCACAGAATCATGCGCCAGGGCTTCCTGCAGATAATGCTCTTTGACTTATCGCGCTATCTGTAATAGCACCCGAGAAAACTCCATATATATATTGGATTTTTGCATGACTTTGGGTGACGGATACCGAAAATCTGTAATTATCTCGGCCCCGGTGGTCCGCTATCGTTCCTGCAGCACAGATTCATGCGCAAGGGCCTCCTAGGGACAATGCACTTTGATTTATCGCGCTATTTCTAATGGCACCCGAGATATCACCAGACATATAATGGATTTTTCCCTGACCCTGCCAGTCCGGCCCCATGAGACGGTGGTTTTCTCGGACCCTGGTGATCCGCGGTCGTTCCCGCTGCACAGATTCGCGCGCCAGGGCCTCCTGCAGATAATTCACTCTGGTTTATTGCGTTATCTCTAATAGCACCCGAGATATCACAAGATATAAATTGGATTTTCCCCTGACCCTGAGTGTCCGGCCCCATGAGACTGTGGTTTTCTCGGCCCCTGGTGGTCCGAGGTCGTTCCCCCTGCACAGATTCATGCGCCAGGGCTTCCTGCAGATAATGCACTTTGATTTATCACGCTATCTCTAATAGCACCCGAGATATCACCAGATATATAATGGATTTTTCCCTGACCCTGACAGTCCGGCCCCATGAGACGGTGGTTTTCTCGGCTCCTAGTGGTCCGAGGCCGTTCCCGCTGCACAGATTCATGCGCCAGGGCCACCTGCAGATAATTCACTTTGGTTTATTGCGCTATCTCTAATAGCACCCGAGCTATCATCAGATACATCCTGCGTTTTTACATGACCTTGGGTGTCCGGCCCCATGTGTCGGTGGTTTTCTCGGCACCTGGTGGTCCGAGGTCGTTGCCGCTGCACAGATTCATGCGCCAGGGCCTCCAGCAGACAAAGCACTTTGTTTTGTTGCGCTATTTGTAATAGCACCCGAGATATCACCAGATATATGCTGGATTTTTACATGACCTTGGGTGACGGATTGCGTATATCTGTAATTTTCTCGGCCCCTGGTGGTCCGAGGTCGTGCCTGCTGCACAGATTCATTCACCAGTGCCTCCTACAGACAATGCACTTTGGTTTATTGCGCTATCTGTAGTAGCACCCGAGATATCACCAGATATATATTGGATTTTTCCCTGACCCTGACATTCCGGCCCCATGAGACGGTCATTTTCTCGGCCCCTGGTGGTCCGAGGTCGTTCCCGCTGCACAGAATCATGCGCCAGGGCTTCCTGCAGATAATGCTCTTTGATTTATCGCGCTATCTGTAATAGCACCCGAGAAAACTCCATATATATATTGGATTTTTGCATGACTTTGGGTGACGGATACCGAAAATCTGTAATTATCTCGGCCCCGGTGGTCCGCGGTCGTTCCCGCTGCACAGATTCGCGCGCCAGGGCCTCCTGCAGATAATTCACTTTGGTTTATTGCGTTATCTCTAATATCACCCGAGATATCACCAGATATAAAGTGGATTTTCCCCTGACCCTGAGTGTCCGGCCCCATGAGACGGTGGTTTTCTCGGCCCCTGGTGGTCCGAGGTCGTTCACCCTGCCCAGATTCATGCGCCAGGGCTTCCTGCAGATAATGCACTTTGATTTATCACGCTATCTCTAACAGCACCCGAGATATCACCAGATATATGTTGGATTTTTCCCTGAATCTGAGTGTCCGGCCCCATGTGTCGGTGGTTTTCTCGGCCCCTGGTGATCCGAGGTCGTTCCCGCTGCACAGATTCATGCGCCAGGGTCTCCTCCAGACAATGCACTTTGATTTATTGCACTATCTATAATAGCACCCGAGATATCACCAGATATATATTGGATTTTTCCCTGACCCTGAGAGTCCGGCCCCATGTGTCGGTGGTTTTCTCGGCCCCTGGTGATCCGAGGTCGTTCCTGCTGCACAGATTCATGCGCACGGGCCTCCTACGGACAATGCACTTTGATTTATTGCGCTATCTCTAATAGCACCCGAGATATCAGCAGATATATATTGGATTTTCCCCAGGCCCTGAGTGTCCGGCCCAATGAGACGGCGGTTTTCTCGGCCCCTGGTGGTCCGAGGTCGTTCCCGCTGCTCAGATTCATGCGCCAGGGCCTCCTACAGACAATGCACTTTGATTTATTGCGCTATCTGTAGTAGCACCCGAGATATCACCAGATATATATTGGATTTTTCCCTGACCCTGACATTCCGGCCCCATGAGACGGTGATTTTCTCGGCCCCTGGTGGTCCGAGGTCGTTCCCGCTGCACAGAATCATGCGCCAGGGCTTCCTGCAGATAATGCTCTTTGATTTATCGCGCTATCTGTAATAGCACCCGAGAAAACTCCATATATATATTGGATTTTTGCATGACTTTGGGTGACGGATACCGAAAATCTGTAATTATCTCGGCCCCGGTGGTCCGCGGTCGTTCCCGCTGCACAGATTCGCGCGCCAGGGCCTCCTGCAGATAATTCACTTTGGTTTATTGCGTTATCTCTAATATCACCCGAGATATCACCAGATATAAAGTGGATTTTCCCCTGACCCTGAGTGTCCGGCCCCATGAGACGGTGGTTTTCTCGGCCCCTGGTGGTGCGAGGTCGTTCCCCCTGCCCAGATTCATGCGCCAGGGCTTCCTGCAGATAATGCACTTTGATTTATCACGCTATCTCTAATAGCACCCGAGATATCACCGGATATATAATGGATTTTTCCCTGACCCTGACATTCCGGCCCCATGAGACGGTGATTTTCTCGGCCCCTGGTGGTCCGAGGTCGTTCCCGCTGCACCGAATCATGCGCCAGGGCTTCCTGCAGACAATGCACTTTGATTTATCGCGCTATCTCTAATAGCACCCGAGATATCACCAGATATATAATGGATTTTTCCCTGACCCTGACAGTCCGACCCCATGAGATGGTGGTTTTCTCGGCCCCTGGGGGTCCGAGGTCGTTCCCGCTGCACAGATTCATGCGCCCGGGCCTCCTGCAGAAAATTCACTTTGGTTTATTGCGCTATCTCTAATAGCAGCCGAGATATCACCAGATATATATTGGATTTTTCCCAGACCCTGAGTGTCCGGCCCCATGTGTCGGTGGTTTTCTCGGCCCCTGGTTGTCCGAGGTCGTTCCCGCTGTACAGATTCATGCGCCAGGGCCTCCTCCAGACAATGCACTTTGATTTATTGCGCTATCTGTAATAGCACCCGAGATATCACCAGATATATATTCGATTTTTCCCTGACCCTGAGTGTCCGGCCCCATGTGTCGGTGGTTTTCTCGGCCCCTGGTGATCCGAGGTCGTTCCTGCTGCACAGATTCATGCGCACGGGCCTCCTACGGACAATGCACTTTGATTTATTGCGCTATCTCTAATAGCACCCGAGATATGACCAGATATATATTGGATTTTTCCCTGACCCTGACAGTCCGGCCCCATGAGACGGTGATTTTCTCGGCCCCTGGTGGTCCGAGGACGTTCCCGCTGCACAGAATCATGCGCCAGGGCTTCCTGCAGATAATGCACTTTGATTTATCGCGCTATCTGTAATAGCACCCGAGAAAACACCATATATATGCTGGATTTTTACATGACTTTAGGTGACGGATACCGAAAATCTGTAATTATCTCGGCCCCAGGTGGTCCGATGTCGTTCCTGCTGCAATGATTCATGCGCAAGGGCCTCCTACGCACAATGCACTTTGATTTATTGCGCTATCTCAAATAGCACACGAGATATCACCAGATATATATTGGATTTTTCCCTGACCCTGACAGTCCGGCCCCATGAGACGGTGATATTCTCGGCCCCTGGTGGTCCGAGGACGTTCCCGCTGCACAGAATCATGCGCCAGGGCTTCCTGCAGACAATGCACTTTGATTTATTGCCCTATCTGTAATAGCACCCGAGATAGCACCAGATATATACTGGATTTTTCCCCGACCCTGACTGTCCGGCCCCATGAGACGGTCGTTTTCTCGGACCCGGGTAATCCGAGGCCGTTCCTGCTGCACAGATTCATGCGCCAGGGCCTCCCGCAGATAATTCACTTTGGTTTATTGCGCTATCTCTAATAGCACTCGAGATATCACCAGATATATATTGGATTTTTCGCTGACCCTGAGTGCCCGGCCCCATGAGACGGTGGTTTTCTCGGCCCCTGGTGGTCCGAGGTCGTTCCCGCTGCCCAGATTCATGCGCCAGGGCCTCCTACAGACAATGCACTTTCATTTATTGCGCTATCTGTAGTAGCACCCGAGATATCACCAGATATATATTGGATTTTTCCCTGACCCTGAGTGTCTGGCCCCATGAGACGGTGGTTTTCTCGGCCCCTGGTGGTCCGAGGTCGTTCCCGCTGCCCAGATTCATGCGCCAGGGCCTCCTACAGACAATGCACTTTGATTTATTGCGCTATCTGTAATAGCACCCGAGAAAGCTCCATATATATGTTGGATTTTTACATGACTTTGGGTGACGGATACCGAAAATCTGTAATTTTCACGGCCCCTGGTGGTCCGAGGTCGTTCCCGCTGCCCAGATTCATGCGCCAGGGCCTCCTACAGACAATGCACTTTCATTTATTGCGCTATCTGTAGTAGCACCCTAGATATCACCAGATATATATTTGATTTTTCCCTGACCCTGAGTGTCCGGCCCCAGCAGACGGTGGTTTTCTCGGCCCCTGGTGGTCCGAGGTCGTTCCCGCTTCAAAGATTCATGCGCCAGGGCCTCCTACAGACGATACACTTTGATTTATTGCGCTATCTGTAATAGCACTCGGGATATCACCAGATATATATTGGATTTTTCCCTGAGCCTGACAGTCCGGCCCCATGAGACTGTGGTTTTCTCGGCCCCTGGTGTTCCGAGTTCGTTCCCGCTGCACAGATTCATGCGCCAGGGCCTCCTACAGACAATGCACTTTGATTTATTGCGCTATCTGTAATAGCACACGAGATATCACCAGTTATATATATATTGGATTTTTCCCTGACCCTGAGTGACCGGCCCCATGTGTCGGTGGTTTTCTCGGCCCCTAGTGTTCCGAGGTCGATCTCGCTGCACAGATTCACGCGCTAGGGCCTCCTGCAGATAATTCACTTTGATTTATTGCGCTGTCTGTAATAGCACCCGAGATATCACCAGATATATATTGGATTTTTCCCTGACCCTGAGTGTCCGGCCCAATGAGACCGTGGTTTTCTCGGCCCCTGGTGGTCCGAGGTCGTTCCGCTGCACAGATTAATGCGCCAGGGCCTCCTGCAGATAATTCACTTTGGTTTATTGCGCTATCTCTAATAGCACCCGAGATATCACCAGATATATATTGGATTTTTCCCTGTACCTGAGTGTCCGGCCTCATGAGACGGTGGTTTTCTTGGCCCATGGTGGTCCGAGGTCGTTCCCGCTGCACTCATGCATGCGCCAGGGCCTCCTGCAGACAATGCACTTTCATTTATCGCGCTATCTGTAATAGAACCCGAGATATCACCAGATATATGCTGGATTTTTACATGACATTGGGTGACGGATACCGAAAATCTGTAATTTTGTCGGCCCCTGGTGGTCCGAGGTCGTTCTCGCTGCAAGGATTCATGCGCCAGGGCCTCCTACAGACAATACACTTTGATTTATTGCGCTATCTCTAATAGCACCCGAGATATCACCAGATATATATTGGATTTTTCCCTGACCCTGAGTGTCCGGCCCCATGAGACCGTGGTTTTCTCGGCCCCTGGTGGTCCGAGGTCGTTCCCGCTGCACTCATGCATGCGCCAGGGCCTCCTGCAGATAATTCACTTTGGTTTATTGCGCTATCTCTAATAGCACCCGAGATACAAGCAGATATATATTGGATTTTTCCCTGACCCTGAGTGGCCGGCCCCATGAGACGGTGGTTTTCTTGGCCCCTTGTGGTCCGAGGTCGTTCCCGCTGCACTCATGCATGCGCCAGGGCCTCCTGCAGATAATTCACATTGGTTTATTGCGCTATCTCTAATAGCACCCGAGATATCACCAGATATATATTGGATTTTCCGCTGACCCTGAGGGTCCGGCCCCATGAGACGGTGGTTTTCTGTGCCCCTGGTGGTCCGAGGTCGTTCCCGCTGCACAGATGCATGCGCCAGGACCTCCTGCAGACAATGCACTTTGATTTATCGCGCTATCTGTAATAGAACCCGAGATATCACCAGCTATATGCTGGATTTTTACATGACATTGGGAGACGGATACCGAAAATCTGTAATTTTCTCGGCTCCGGTGGTCCGAGGTCGATCCCGCTGCACAGATTCATGCGCCAGGGCCTCCTACAGACAATGCACTTTGATTTATTGCGCTATCTGTAATAGCACCAGAGATATCACCAGATATATGCTGAATTTTTACATGACATTGGGTGACGGATACCGAAAATCTGTAATTTTCTCGGCCCCTAGTGGTCCGAGGTCGTTCCCGCTGCAAAGAATCAAGCGCCAGGGCCTCCTACAGACAATGCACTTTGATTTATTGCGCTGTCTGTAATAGCACCAGAGATATCACCAGATATATATTTGATTTTTCCCTGGCCCTGAGTGTCCGGCCCCATGAGACGGTGGTTTTCTCGGCCCCTGGTGGTCCTCAGTCCTTCCCGCAACACAGATGCATGCGCCAGGGCATCCTGCAGATAATTCACTTTGGTTTATCGCGCTATCTGTAATAGAACCCGAGATATCACCAGATATATAATGGATTTTTCCCTGACCCTGACAGTCCGGCCCCATGATACGTTGGTTTTCTCGGCCCCTGGTGGTCCGAGGTCGTTCCCGCTGCCCAGATTCATGTGCCATCGCCTCCTACAGACAATGCACTTTGATTCATCGCGCTATCTGTAATAGAACCCGAGATATCACCAGATATATGCTGGATTTTTACATGACATTGGGTGACGGACACAGAAAGTATGTAATTTTCTCGGCCCCTGGTGGTCCGAGGTCGTTCCCGCTGCAAAGATTCATGCGCCAGGGCCTCCTACAGACGAAACACTTTGATTTATTGCGCTATCTCTAATAGCACACGAGATATCACCAGTTATATATATATTGGATTTTTCCCTGACCCTGAGTGACCGGCCCCATGTGTCGGTGGTTTTCTCGGCCCCTGGTGTTCCGAGGTCGATCTCGCTGCACAGATTCACGCGCCAGGGCCTCCTGCAGACAATGCACTTTGATTTATCGCGCTACCTGTAATAGAACCCGAGATATCACCAGATATATGCTGGATTTTTACATGACATTGGGTGACGGATACCGAAAGTCTGTAATTTTTTCGGCCCCTGGTGGTCCGAGGTCGTTCTCGCTGCAAGGATTCATGCGCCAGGGCCTCCTACAGACAATACACTTTGATTTATTGCGCTATCTCTAATAGCACCCGAGATATCACCAGATATATATTGGATTTTTCCCTGACCCTGAGTGTCCGGCCCCATGAGACCGTGGTTTTCTCGGCCCCTGGTGGTCCGAGGTCGTACCGCTGCACAGATTCATGCGCCAGGGCCTCCTGCAGATAATTCACTTTGATTTATCGCGCTATCTGTAATAGAACCCGAGATATCACCAGATATATGCTGGATTTTTACATGACATTGGGAGACGGATACCGAAAATCTGTAATTTTCTCGGCTCCGGTGGTCCGAGGTCGATCCCGCTGCACAGATTCATGCGCCAGGGCCTCCTACAGACAATGCACTTTGATTTATTGCGCTATCTGTAATAGCACCAGAGATATCACCAGATATATATTTGATTTTTCCCTGGCCCTGAGTGTCCGGTCCCATGAGACGATGGTTTTCTCGGCCCCTGGTGGTCCGAAGTCCTCCCCGCTACACAGATGCATGCGCCAGGGCATCCTGCAGAAAATTCGCTTTGGTTTACTGCGCTATCTCTAATAGCACCCGAGATATCACGAAATATATATTGGATTTTTCCCTGACCATGAGTGTCCGGCCCCATGAGACGGTGGTTTTCTCGGCCCCTGGTGGTCCGAGGTCGATCCCGCTGCACAGATTCATGCGCCAGGGCCTCCTACAGGCAATGCACTTTGATTTATTGCGCTGTCTGTAATAGCACCAGAGATATCACCAGATATATATTGGATTTTTCCCTGACCCTGAGTATCCGGCCCCATGAGACGGTGGTTCTCTCGGCCCCTGGCGGTCCGAGGTCGTTCCCGCTGCACTGATTCATGCGCCAGTGCCTCCTGCAGATAATTCACTTTGGTTTATTGCGCTATCTCTAATAGCACCCGAGATATCACCAGATATATATTGGATTTTCCCCTGACCCTGAGTGTCCGGCCCCATGAGACTGTGGTTTTCTCGGCCCCTGGTGTACCGAGGTCGTTCCCGCTGCACAGATTCATGCGCTAGGGCCTCCTACAGACAATGCACTTTGATTTATTGCGCTATCTGTAATAGCACACGAGATATCACCGGATATATATTGGATTTTTCCCTGACCCTGAGTGACCGGCCCCATGGGACGGTGGTTTTCTCGGCCCCTGGTGGTCCGAGGTCGTTCCCGCTGCACAGATTCATGCGCCAGGGCCTCCTACAGACAATGTACTTTGATTTATAGCGCTATCTGTAATAGAACCAGAGATATCACCAGATATATATTGAATTTTTCCCTGACCCTGAGTGTCCGGCCCCATGAGACGGTGGTTTTCTCGGCCCCTGGTGGTCCGAGGTCGATCCCGCTGCACAGATTCATGCGCCAGGGCATCCTGCAGATAATTCACTTTGGTTTATTGCGCTATCTCTAATAGCACCCGAGATATCACCAGATATAAATTGGATTTTCCCCTGACCCTCTATGTCCGGCCCCATGAGAAGGTGGTTATCTCGGCCCCTGGTGGTCCGAGGTCGTTCCCGCTGCACAGATGCATGCGCCAGGGCCTCCTGCAGATACTTCACTTTGATTTATCGCGCTATCTGTAACAGCACCCGAGAAAGCACCATATATATGCAGGATTTTTACATGACCTTGGGTGACGGATACCGAAAATCTGTAATTTTCTCGGCCCCTGGTGGTCCGACGTCGTTGCTGCTGCACAGTTTCATGCGCCAGGGCCTCCTGCAGACAATGCACTTTGATTTATTGCGCTATCCCTAATAGCACCCGAGATATCACCAGATATATATTGGAATTTTCCCCGACCCTGAGTGTCCGGCCCCATAGGACGGTGGTTTTCTCGGCCCCTGGTGGTCCGAGGTCGTAGCCGCTGCACAGGTTCATGCGCCAGGGCCTCCTACAGACAATGCACTTTGATTTATTGCGCTATCTGTAATAGCACCCGAGAAAGCACCATATAGATGCTGAATCTTTACATGACTTTGCGTGACGGATACCGAAAATCTGTAATTTTCCCGGCCCCTGGTGGTCCGATGTCGTTCCTGCTGCACAGATTCATGCGCAAGGGCCTCCTACGGACAATGCACTTTGATTTATTGCGCTATCTGTAATAGCACTCGGGATATCACCAGATATATATTGGATTTTTCCCTGAGCCTGACAGTCCGGCCCCATGAGGCGGTGGTTTTCGCGGCCCCTGGTGGTCCGAGGTCGTACCGCTGCACAGATTCATGCGCCAGGGCCTCCTGCAGATAATTCACTTTGGATTATTGCGCTATCTCTAATAGCACCCGAGATACAAGCAGATATATATTGGATTTTTCCCTGACCCTGACAGTCCGGCCCCATGATACGTTGGTTTTCTCGGCCCCTGGTGGTCCGAGGTCGTTCCCGCTGCCCAGATTCATGTGCCATCGCCTCCTACAGACAATGCACTTTGATTTATCGCGCTATCTGTAATAGAACCCGAGATATCACCAGATATATGCTGGATTTTTACATGACATTGGGTGACGGACACAGAAAGTATGTAATTTTCTCGGCCCCTGGTGGTCCGAGGTCGTTCCCGCTGCAAAGATTCATGCGCCAGTGCCTCCAACAGACGATACACTTTGATTTATTGCGCTATCTGTAATAGCACTCGTGATATCACCAGATATATATTGGATTTTTCCCTGAGCCTGACAGTCCGGCCCCATGAGACAGTGGTTTTCTCGGCCCGTGGTGGTCCGAGGTCGTTCCCGCTGCACAGATTCATGCGCCAGGGCCTCCTACAGACAATGCACTTTGATTTATTGCGCTATCTGTAATAGCACACGAGATATCACCAGTTATATATATATTGGATTTTTCCCTGACACTGAGTGACCGGCCCCATGTGTCGGTGGTTTTCTCGGCCCCTGGTGTTCCGAGGTCGATCTCGCTGCACAGATTCACGCGCTAGGGCCTCCTGCAGATAATTCACTTTGATTTATCGCGCTGTCTGTAATAGCACCCGAGATATCACCAGATATATATTGGATTTTTCCCTGACCCTGAGTGTCCGGCCCAATGAGACCGTGGTTTTCTCGGCCCCTGATGGTCCGAGGTCGTTCCGCTGCACAGATTAATGCGCCAGGGCCTCCTGCAGATAATTCACTTTGGTTTATTGCGCTATCTCTAATAGCACCCGAGATATCACCAGATATATATTGGATTTTTCCCTGTACCTGAGTGTCAGGCCCCATGAGACGGTGGTTTTCTTGGCCCATTGTGGTCCGAGGTCGTTCCCGCTGCACTCATGCATGCGCCAGGGCCTCCTGCAGACAATGCACTTTGATTTATCGCGCTATCTGTAATAGAACGCGAGATATCACCAGATATATGCTGGATTTTTACATGACATTGGGGGACGGATACCGAAAATTTGTAATTTTTTCGGCCCCTGGTGGTCCGAGGTCGTTCTCGCTGCAAGGATTCATGCGCCAGGGCCTCCTACAGACAATACACTTTGATTTATTGCGCTATCTCTAATAGCACCCGAGATATCACCAGATATATATTGGATTTTTCCCTGACCCTGAGTGTCCGGCCCCATGAGACCGTGGTTTTCTCGGCCCCTGGTGGTCCGAGGTCGTACCGCTGCACAGATTCATGCGCCAGGGCCTCCTGCAGATAATTCACTTTGGTTTATTGCGCTATCTCTAATAGCACCCGAGATATCACCAGATATATATTGGATTTTTCCCTGACCCTGAGTGGCCGGCCCCATGAGACGGTGGTTTTCTCGGCCCCTGGTGGTCCGAGGTCGTTCCCGCTGCACAGATGCATGCGCCAGGACCTCCTGCAGACAATGCACTTTGATTTATCGCGCTATCTGTAATAGAACCCGAGATATCACCAGATATATGCTGGATTTTTACATGACATTGGGTGACGGATACCGAAAATCTGTAATTTTCTCGGCCCCTGGTGGTCCGAGGTCGTTCCCGCTGCAAAGATTCACGCGCCAGGGCCTCCTACAGACAATGCACTTTGATTTATTGCGCTGTCTGTAATAGCACCAGAGATATCACCAGATATATATTTGATTTTTCCCTGGCCCTGAGTGTCCGGCCCCATGAGACGATGGTTTTCTCGGCCCCTGGTGGTCCGAAGTCCTCCCCGCTACACAGATGCATGCGCCAGGGCCTCCTGCAGATAATTCGCTTTGGTTTACTGCGCTATCTCTAATAGCACCCGAGATATCACGAAATATATATTGGATTTTTCCCTGACCATGAGTGTCCGGCCCCATGAGACGGTGGTTTTCTCGGCCCCTGGTGGTCCGAGGTCGATCCCGCTGCACAGATTCATGCGCCAGGGCCTCCTACAGGCAATGCACTTTGATTTATTGCGCTGTCTGTAATAGCACCAGAGATATCACCAGATATATATTGGATTTTTCCCTGACCCTGAGTATCCGGCCCCATGAGACGGTGGTTCTCTCGGCCCCTGGCGGTCCGAGGTCGTTCCCGCTGCACTGATTCATGCGCCAGTGCCTCCTGCAGATAATTCACTTTGGTTTATTGCGCTATCTCTAATAGCACCCGAGATATCACCAGATATATATTGGATTTTCCCCTGACCCTGAGTGTCCGGCCCCATGAGACTGTGGTTTTCTCGGCCCCTGGTGTACCGAGGTCGTTCCCGCTGCACAGATTCATGCGCTAGGGCCTCCTACAGACAATGCACTTTGATTTATTGCGCTATCTGTAATAGCACACGAGATATCACCGGATATATATTGGATTTTTCCCTGACCCTGAGTGACCGGCCCCATGGGACGGTGGTTTTCTCGGCCCCTGGTGGTCCGAGGTCGTTCCCGCTGCACAGATTCATGCGCCAGGGCCTCCTACAGACAATGTACTTTGATTTATAGCGCTATCTGTAATAGAACCAGAGATATCACCAGATATATATTGGATTTTTCCCTGACCCTGAGTGTCCGGCCCCATGAGACCGTGGTTTTCTCGGCCCCTGGTGGTCCGAGGTCGTTCCCGCTGCACTCATGCATGCGCCAGGGCCTCCTGCAGATAATTCACTTTGGTTTATTGCGCTATCTCTAATAGCACCCGAGATACAAGCAGATATATATTGGATTTTTCCCTGACCCTGAGTGGCCGGCCCCATGAGACGGTGGTTTTCTTGGCCCCTTGTGGTCCGAGGTCGTTCCCGCTGCACTCATGCATGCGCCAGGGCCTCCTGCAGATAATTCACATTGGTTTATTGCGCTATCTCTAATAGCACCCGAGATATCACCAGATATATATTGGATTTTCCGCTGACCCTGAGGGTCCGGCCCCATGAGACGGTGGTTTTCTGTGCCCCTGGTGGTCCGAGGTCGTTCCCGCTGCACAGATGCATGCGCCAGGACCTCCTGCAGACAATGCACTTTGATTTATCGCGCTATCTGTAATAGAACCCGAGATATCACCAGCTATATGCTGGATTTTTACATGACATTGGGAGACGGATACCGAAAATCTGTAATTTTCTCGGCTCCGGTGGTCCGAGGTCGATCCCGCTGCACAGATTCATGCGCCAGGGCCTCCTACAGACAATGCACTTTGATTTATTGCGCTATCTGTAATAGCACCAGAGATATCACCAGATATATGCTGAATTTTTACATGACATTGGGTGACGGATACCGAAAATCTGTAATTTTCTCGGCCCCTAGTGGTCCGAGGTCGTTCCCGCTGCAAAGAATCAAGCGCCAGGGCCTCCTACAGACAATGCACTTTGATTTATTGCGCTGTCTGTAATAGCACCAGAGATATCACCAGATATATATTTGATTTTTCCCTGGCCCTGAGTGTCCGGCCCCATGAGACGGTGGTTTTCTCGGCCCCTGGTGGTCCTCAGTCCTTCCCGCAACACAGATGCATGCGCCAGGGCATCCCGCAGATAATTCACTTTGGTTTATCGCGCTATCTGTAATAGAACCCGAGATATCACCAGATATATAATGGATTTTTCCCTGACCCTGACAGTCCGGCCCCATGATACGTTGGTTTTCTCGGCCCCTGGTGGTCCGAGGTCGTTCCCGCTGCCCAGATTCATGTGCCATCGCCTCCTACAGACAATGCACTTTGATTCATCGCGCTATCTGTAATAGAACCCGAGATATCACCAGATATATGCTGGATTTTTACATGACATTGGGTGACGGACACAGAAAGTATGTAATTTTCTCGGCCCCTGGTGGTCCGAGGTCGTTCCCGCTGCAAAGATTCATGCGCCAGGGCCTCCTACAGACGAAACACTTTGATTTATTGCGCTATCTGTAATAGCACACGAGATATCACCAGTTATATATATATTGGATCTTTCCCTGACCCTGAGTGACCGGCCCCATGTGTCGGTGGTTTTCTCGGCCCCTGGTGTTCCGAGGTCGATCTCGCTGCACAGATTCACGCGCCAGGGCCTCCTGCAGACAATGCACTTTGATTTATCGCGCTACCTGTAATAGAACCCGAGATATCACCAGATATATGCTGGATTTTTACATGACATTGGGTGACGGATACCGAAAGTCTGTAATTTTTTCGGCCCCTGGTGGTCCGAGGTCGTTCTCGCTGCAAGGATTCATGCGCCAGGGCCTCCTACAGACAATACACTTTGATTTATTGCGCTATCTCTAATAGCACCCGAGATATCACCAGATATATATTGGATTTTTACATGACATTGGGAGACGGATACCGAAAATCTGTAATTTTCTCGGCTCCGGTGGTCCGAGGTCGATCCCGCTGCACAGATTCATGCGCCAGGGCCTCCTACAGACAATGCACTTTGATTTATTGCGCTATCTGTAATAGCACCAGAGATATCACCAGATATATATTTGATTTTTCCCTGGCCCTGAGTGTCCGGTCCCATGAGACGATGGTTTTCTCGGCCCCTGGTGGTCCGAAGTCCTCCCCGCTACACAGATGCATGCGCCAGGGCATCCTGCAGAAAATTCGCTTTGGTTTACTGCGCTATCTCTAATAGCACCCGAGATATCACGAAATATATATTGGATTTTTCCCTGACCATGAGTGTCCGGCCCCATGAGACGGTGGTTTTCTCGGCCCCTGGTGGTCCGAGGTCGATCCCGCTGCACAGATTCATGCGCCAGGGCCTCCTACAGGCAATGCACTTTGATTTATTGCGCTGTCTGTAATAGCACCAGAGATATCACCAGATATATATTGGATTTTTCCCTGACCCTGAGTATCCGGCCCCATGAGACGGTGGTTCTCTCGGCCCCTGGCGGTCCGAGGTCGTTCCCGCTGCACTGATTCATGCGCCAGTGCCTCCTGCAGATAATTCACTTTGGTTTATTGCGCTATCTCTAATAGCACCCGAGATATCACCAGATATATATTGGATTTTCCCCTGACCCTGAGTGTCCGGCCCCATGAGACTGTGGTTTTCTCGGCCCCTGGTGTACCGAGGTCGTTCCCGCTGCACAGATTCATGCGCTAGGGCCTCCTACAGACAATGCACTTTGATTTATTGCGCTATCTGTAATAGCACACGAGATATCACCGGATATATATTGGATTTTTCCCTGACCCTGAGTGACCGGCCCCATGGGACGGTGGTTTTCTCGGCCCCTGGTGGTCCGAGGTCGTTCCCGCTGCACAGATTCATGCGCCAGGGCCTCCTACAGACAATGTACTTTGATTTATAGCGCTATCTGTAATAGAACCAGAGATATCACCAGATATATATTGAATTTTTCCCTGACCCTGAGTGTCCGGCCCCATGAGACGGTGGTTTTCTCGGCCCCTGGTGGTCCGAGGTCGATCCCGCTGCACAGATTCATGCGCCAGGGCATCCTGCAGATAATTCACTTTGGTTTATTGCGCTATCTCTAATAGCACCCGAGATATCACCAGATATAAATTGGATTTTCCCCTGACCCTCTATGTCCGGCCCCATGAGAAGGTGGTTATCTCGGCCCCTGGTGGTCCGAGGTCGTTCCCGCTGCACAGATGCATGCGCCAGGGCCTCCTGCAGATACTTCACTTTGATTTATCGCGCTATCTGTAACAGCACCCGAGAAAGCACCATATATATGCAGGATTTTTACATGACCTTGGGTGACGGATACCGAAAATCTGTAATTTTCTCGGCCCCTGGTGGTCCGACGTCGTTGCTGCTGCACAGTTTCATGCGCCAGGGCCTCCTGCAGACAATGCACTTTGATTTATTGCGCTATCCCTAATAGCACCCGAGATATCACCAGATATATATTGGAATTTTCCCCGACCCTGAGTGTCCGGCCCCATAGGACGGTGGTTTTCTCGGCCCCTGGTGGTCCGAGGTCGTAGCCGCTGCACAGGTTCATGCGCCAGGGCCTCCTACAGACAATGCACTTTGATTTATTGCGCTATCTGTAATAGCACCCGAGAAAGCACCATATAGATGCTGAATCTTTACATGACTTTGCGTGACGGATACCGAAAATCTGTAATTTTCCCGGCCCCTGGTGGTCCGATGTCGTTCCTGCTGCACAGATTCATGCGCAAGGGCCTCCTACGGACAATGCACTTTGATTTATTGCGCTATCTGTAATAGCACTCGGGATATCACCAGATATATATTGGATTTTTCCCTGAGCCTGACAGTCCGGCCCCATGAGGCGGTGGTTTTCGCGGCCCCTGGTGGTCCGAGGTCGTACCGCTGCACAGATTCATGCGCCAGGGCCTCCTGCAGATAATTCACTTTGGATTATTGCGCTATCTCTAATAGCACCCGAGATACAAGCAGATATATATTGGATTTTTCCCTGACCCTGACAGTCCGGCCCCATGATACGTTGGTTTTCTCGGCCCCTGGTGGTCCGAGGTCGTTCCCGCTGCCCAGATTCATGTGCCATCGCCTCCTACAGACAATGCACTTTGATTTATCGCGCTATCTGTAATAGAACCCGAGATATCACCAGATATATGCTGGATTTTTACATGACATTGGGTGACGGACACAGAAAGTATGTAATTTTCTCGGCCCCTGGTGGTCCGAGGTCGTTCCCGCTGCAAAGATTCATGCGCCAGTGCCTCCAACAGACGATACACTTTGATTTATTGCGCTATCTGTAATAGCACTCGTGATATCACCAGATATATATTGGATTTTTCCCTGAGCCTGACAGTCCGGCCCCATGAGACAGTGGTTTTCTCGGCCCGTGGTGGTCCGAGGTCGTTCCCGCTGCACAGATTCATGCGCCAGGGCCTCCTACAGACAATGCACTTTGATTTATTGCGCTATCTGTAATAGCACACGAGATATCACCAGTTATATATATATTGGATTTTTCCCTGACACTGAGTGACCGGCCCCATGTGTCGGTGGTTTTCTCGGCCCCTGGTGTTCCGAGGTCGATCTCGCTGCACAGATTCACGCGCTAGGGCCTCCTGCAGATAATTCACTTTGATTTATCGCGCTGTCTGTAATAGCACCCGAGATATCACCAGATATATATTGGATTTTTCCCTGACCCTGAGTGTCCGGCCCAATGAGACCGTGGTTTTCTCGGCCCCTGATGGTCCGAGGTCGTTCCGCTGCACAGATTAATGCGCCAGGGCCTCCTGCAGATAATTCACTTTGGTTTATTGCGCTATCTCTAATAGCACCCGAGATATCACCAGATATATATTGGATTTTTCCCTGTACCTGAGTGTCAGGCCCCATGAGACGGTGGTTTTCTTGGCCCATTGTGGTCCGAGGTCGTTCCCGCTGCACTCATGCATGCGCCAGGGCCTCCTGCAGACAATGCACTTTGATTTATCGCGCTATCTGTAATAGAACGCGAGATATCACCAGATATATGCTGGATTTTTACATGACATTGGGGGACGGATACCGAAAATTTGTAATTTTTTCGGCCCCTGGTGGTCCGAGGTCGTTCTCGCTGCAAGGATTCATGCGCCAGGGCCTCCTACAGACAATACACTTTGATTTATTGCGCTATCTCTAATAGCACCCGAGATATCACCAGATATATATTGGATTTTTCCCTGACCCTGAGTGTCCGGCCCCATGAGACCGTGGTTTTCTCGGCCCCTGGTGGTCCGAGGTCGTACCGCTGCACAGATTCATGCGCCAGGGCCTCCTGCAGATAATTCACTTTGGTTTATTGCGCTATCTCTAATAGCACCCGAGATATCACCAGATATATATTGGATTTTTCCCTGACCCTGAGTGGCCGGCCCCATGAGACGGTGGTTTTCTCGGCCCCTGGTGGTCCGAGGTCGTTCCCGCTGCACAGATGCATGCGCCAGGACCTCCTGCAGACAATGCACTTTGATTTATCGCGCTATCTGTAATAGAACCCGAGATATCACCAGATATATGCTGGATTTTTACATGACATTGGGTGACGGATACCGAAAATCTGTAATTTTCTCGGCCCCTGGTGGTCCGAGGTCGTTCCCGCTGCAAAGATTCACGCGCCAGGGCCTCCTACAGACAATGCACTTTGATTTATTGCGCTGTCTGTAATAGCACCAGAGATATCACCAGATATATATTTGATTTTTCCCTGGCCCTGAGTGTCCGGCCCCATGAGACGATGGTTTTCTCGGCCCCTGGTGGTCCGAAGTCCTCCCCGCTACACAGATGCATGCGCCAGGGCCTCCTGCAGATAATTCGCTTTGGTTTACTGCGCTATCTCTAATAGCACCCGAGATATCACGAAATATATATTGGATTTTTCCCTGACCATGAGTGTCCGGCCCCATGAGACGGTGGTTTTCTCGGCCCCTGGTGGTCCGAGGTCGATCCCGCTGCACAGATTCATGCGCCAGGGCCTCCTACAGGCAATGCACTTTGATTTATTGCGCTGTCTGTAATAGCACCAGAGATATCACCAGATATATATTGGATTTTTCCCTGACCCTGAGTATCCGGCCCCATGAGACGGTGGTTCTCTCGGCCCCTGGCGGTCCGAGGTCGTTCCCGCTGCACTGATTCATGCGCCAGTGCCTCCTGCAGATAATTCACTTTGGTTTATTGCGCTATCTCTAATAGCACCCGAGATATCACCAGATATATATTGGATTTTCCCCTGACCCTGAGTGTCCGGCCCCATGAGACTGTGGTTTTCTCGGCCCCTGGTGTACCGAGGTCGTTCCCGCTGCACAGATTCATGCGCTAGGGCCTCCTACAGACAATGCACTTTGATTTATTGCGCTATCTGTAATAGCACACGAGATATCACCGGATATATATTGGATTTTTCCCTGACCCTGAGTGACCGGCCCCATGGGACGGTGGTTTTCTCGGCCCCTGGTGGTCCGAGGTCGTTCCCGCTGCACAGATTCATGCGCCAGGGCCTCCTACAGACAATGTACTTTGATTTATAGCGCTATCTGTAATAGAACCAGAGATATCACCAGATATATATTGGATTTTTCCCTGACCCTGAGTGTCCGGCCCCATGAGACGGTGGTTTTCTCGGCCCCTGGTGGTCCGAGGTCGATCCCGCTGCACAGATTCATGCGCCAGGGCCTCCTACAGACAATGTACTTTGATTTATAGCGCTATCTGTAATAGAACCAGAGATATCACCAGATATATATTGGATTTTTCCCTGACCCTGAGTGTCCGGCCCCATGAGACGGTGGTTTTCTCGGCCCCTGGTGGTCCGAGGTCGATCCCGCTGCACAGATTCATGCGCCAGGGCATCCTGCAGATAATTCACTTTGGTTTATTGCGCTATCTCTAATAGCACCCGAGATATCACCAGATATAAATTGGATTTTCCCCTGACCCTCTATGTCCGGCCCCATGAGAAGGTGGTTATCTCGGCCCATTGTGGTCCGAGGTCGTTCCCGCTGCACTCATGCATGCGCCAGGGACTCCTGCAGACAATGCACTTTGATTTATCGCGCTATCTGTAATAGAACGCGAGATATCACCAGATATATGCTGGATTTTTACATGACATTGGGGGACGGATACCGAAAATTTGTAATTTTTTCGGCCCCTGGTGGTCCGAGGTCGTTCTCGCTGCAAGGATTCATGCGCCAGGGCCTCCTACAGACAATACACTTTGATTTATTGCGCTATCTCTAATAGCACCCGAGATATCACCAGATATATATTGGATTTTTCCCTGACCCTGAGTGTCCGGCCCCATGAGACCGTGGTTTTCTCGGCCCCTGGTGGTCCGAGGTCGTACCGCTGCACAGATTCATGCGCCAGGGCCTCCTGCAGATAATTCACTTTGGTTTATTGCGCTATCTCTAATAGCACCCGAGATATCACCAGATATATATTGGATTTTTCCCTGACCCTGAGTGGCCGGCCCCATGAGACGGTGGTTTTCTCGGCCCCTGGTGGTCCGAGGTCGTTCCCGCTGCACAGATGCATGCGCCAGGACCTCCTGCAGACAATGCACTTTGATTTATCGCGCTATCTGTAATAGAACCCGAGATATCACCAGATATATGCTGGATTTTTACATGACACTGGGAGACGGATACCGAAAATCTGTAATTTTCTCGGCTCCGGTGGTCCGAGGTCGATCCCGCTGCACAGATTCATGCGCCAGGGCCTCCTACAGACAATGCACTTTGATTTATTGCGCTATCTGTAATAGCACCAGAGATATCACCAGATATATGCTGAATTTTTACATGACATTGGGTGACGGATACCGAAAATCTGTAATTTTCTCGGCCCCTGGTGGTCCGAGGTCGTTCCCGCTGCACAGATTCATGCGCTAGGGCCTCCTACAGACAATGCACTTTGATTTATTGCGCTATCTGTAATAGCACCCACGATATCACCAGATATATATTGGATTCTTCCCTGACCCTGAGTGTCCGGCCCCATGAGACGGTGGTTTTCTCGGCCCCTGGTGGTCCGAGCTCGTTCCCGCTGCACAGATTCATGCGCCAGGGCCTCCTACAGACAATGTACTTTGATTTATTGCGCTATCTGTAATAGCACACGAGATATCACCGGATATATATTGGATTTTTCCCTGACCCTGAGTGACCGGCCCCATGGGACGGTGGTTTTCTCGGCCCCTGGTGGTCCGAGCTCGTTCCCGCTGCACAGATTCATGCGCCAGGGCCTCCTACAGACAATGTACTTTGATTTATAGCGCTATCTGTAATAGAACCAGAGATATCACCATATATATATTGGATTTTCCCCTGACCCTCTATGTCCGGCCCCATGAGAAGGTGGTTATCTCGGCCCCTGGTGGTCCGAGGTCGTTCCCGCTGCACAGATGCATGCGCCAGGGCCTCCTGCAGATACTTCACTTTGATTTATCGCGCTATCTGTAACAGCACCCGAGAAAGCACCATATATATGCAGGATTTTTACATGACCTTGGGTGACGGATACCGAAAATCTGTAATTTTCTCGGCCCCTGGTGGTCCGAGGTCGTAGCCGCTGCACAGGTTCATGCGCCAGGGCCTCCTACAGACAATGCACTTTGATTTATTGCGCTATCTGTAATAGCACCCGAGAAAGCACCATATAGATGCTGGATCTTTACATGACTTTGCGTGACGGATACCGAAAATCTGTAATTTTCCCGGCCCCTGGTGGTCCGATGTCGTTCCTGCTGCACAGATTCATGCGCAAGGGCCTCCTACGGACAATGCACTTTGATTTATTGCGCTATCTGTAATAGCACTCGGGATATCACCAGATATATATTGGATTTTTCCCTGAGCCTGACAGTCCGGCCCCATGAGACGGTGGTTTTCTCGGCCCCTGGTGGTCCGAGGTCGTTGCCGCTGCACAGATTCATGCGCCAGGGCCTCCCGCAGACAATGCACTTTGGATTATTGCGCTATCTCTAATAGCACCCGAGATATCACCAGATATATATTGGTTTTTTCCCTGACCTTGAGTGTCCGGCCCCATGAGACGGTGGTTTTCTCGGCCCCTGGTGGTCCGAGGTCGTTCCCGCTGCTCAGATTCATGCGCCAGGTCCTCCTGCAGATAATTCACTTTGGTTTATTGCGCTATCTCTAATAGCACCCGAGATATCACCAGATACGTATTTGATTTTTCCCTGACCCTCAGTGTCCGGCCCCATGAGACGGTTGTATTCTCGACCCCTGGTGGTCCGGAGTTGTTCCCGCTGCACAGATGCATGCGCCTGGGCCTCCTGCAGATAATTCACTTTGGTTTATTGCGCTATCTCTAATCGCACCCGTGATATCACGAAATGTATATTGGATTTTTCCCTGACCCTGAGTGTCCGGCCCCATGAGACGGTGGTTTTCTCGGCCCCTGGCGGTCCGAGGTCGTTCCCGCTGCACAGATTCATGCACCAGGGCCTTCTACAGACAATGCACTTTGATTTATTGCGCTATCTGTAATAGCACCCGAGAAAGCACCATATATATGCTGGATTTTTCTCTGACCCTGAGTGTCCGGCCCCATGAGACGGTGGTTATCTCGGCCCCTGGTGGTCCGAGGTCGTTCCGGCTGCACAGATGCATGCGCCAGGGCCTCTTGCAGATAATTCATTTTGATTTATCGCGCTATCTGTAACAGCACCCGAGAAAGCACAATATATATGCCGGATTTTTCCCTGACCCTGAGTGTCCGGCCCCATGAGACGGTGGTTTTCTCGGCCCCTGGTGTTCGGAGGTCGATCTCGCTGCACAGATTCACGCGATAGGGCCTCCTGCAGATAATTCACTTTGGTTTATTGCGCTGTCTCTAATAGCACCCGAGATATCACCAGATATATATTGGATTTTCTCCTGACCCTGAGTGTCCGGCCCATGAGACTGTGGTTTTCTCTGCCCCTGGTGGTCCGAGGTCGTTCCCGCTGCACAGATTCATGCGCCAGGGCCACCAACAGATAATGCACTTTGATTTATTGCGCTATCTGTAATAGCACCAGAGGTATCACCAGATATATATTGAATTTTTCACTGACCCTGAGTGTCCGGCCCCATGAGACGGTGGTTTTCTCGGCCCCTGGCGGTCCGAGGTCGATCCCGCTGCACAGATTCATGCGCCAGGGCCTCCTGCTGATAATTCACTTTGGTTTATTGCGCTATGTCTAATAACACCCGAGATATCACCATATATATATTGGATTTTTCTCCGACACTGAGTGTCCGGCCCCATGAGACTATGGTTCTCTCGGCCCCTGGTGGTCCGAGGTCGTTCCCGCCGCACAGATTCATGCGCCAGGGCATCCTACAGACAATGCACGTTGATTTATTGCGCTATCTGTAATAGCACCCGAGAAAGCACCATATATATGCTGGATTTTTACATGACTTTGGGTGACGTATACCGAAAATCTGTAATTTTCTCGGCCCCTGGTGGTCCGAGGTCGTTCCCGCTGCACAGATTCATGCGCCCGGGCCTCCTGCAGAGAATTCACTTTGGTTTATTGCGCTATCTGTAATAGAACCAGAGATATCACCAGATATATATTGGATTTTTCCCTGACCCTGAGTGTCCGGCCCCATGAGACGGTGGTTTTCTCGGCCCCTGGTGGTCCGAGGTCGATCCCGCTGCACAGATTCATGCGCCAGGGCCTCCTGCAGATAATTCAGTTTGGTTTATTGCGCTATCTCTAATAGCACCCGAGACATCACCAGATATATATCGGATTTTTCCATGACCCTGAGTGTCCGGTCCATGAGACTGTGGTTTTCTCGGCCCCTGGTGGTCCGAGGTCGTTCCCGCTGCACAGATTCATGCGCCAGGGCCTCCTGCAGATAATTCACTTTGTTTTATTGCGCTATCTCTAATAGCACCCGAGATATCACCAGATATATATTGGATTTTTCCCTGACCCTCAGTGTCCGGCCCGATGTGACGGTGGTTTTCTCGGCCCCTGGTGGTCCGAGGTCGTTCCCGCTGCCCAGATTCATGCGGCAGTGCCTCCTACAGACAGTGCACTTTGATTTATTGCGCCATCTGTAATAGCACCCGAGATATCACCAGATATATATTGGACTCTACCCTGGCCCTGAGTGCCCGGCCCCATGAGACGGTGGTTTTCGCGGCCGCTGGTGGTCCGAGGTCGTTTCCGCTTGCACAGATGCATGCGCCAGGGCCTCCTGCAGACAATGCACGTTGATTTATTGCGCTCTCTGTAATAGCACCCGAGAAAGCACCATATATATGCTGGATTTTTACATGACTTTGGTTGACGGATACCGAAAATCTGTAATTTTCTCGGCCCCTGGTGGTCCGATGTCGTTCCCGCTGCACAGATGCATGCGGCAGGGCCTCCTGCAGATAATTCACTTTGGTTTATTGCGCTATCTCCAATAGCACCCGAGATATCACCAGATATATATTGGATTTTCCCCTGAGCGTGAGTGTCCGGCCCCATGAGACTGTGGTTTTCTCGGCCCCTGATGGTCCGAGGTCGTTCCCGCTGCACAGATTCATGCGCCAGGGCATCCTACAGACAATGCACGTTGATTTATTGCGCTCTCTGTAATAGCACCCGAGAAAGCACCATATATATGCTGGATTTTTACATGACTTTGGGTAACGGACAACGAAAATCTGTAATTTTCTCGGCCCCTGGTGGTCCGACGTCTTTCCTGCTGCACAGATTCATGCGCCAGGGCCTCCTGCAGATAATTCACTTTGGTTTATTGCGCTATCTCTAATAGCACCCGAGATATCACCAGATATGTATTGGATTTTTCCCTGACCGTGAGTGTCCGGCCCCATGAGACGTTGGTTTTCTCGGCCCCTGGTGGTCCGAGGTCGTTCCCGCTGCCCAGATTCATGCGCCAGGGCCTCCTACAGACAATGCACATTGATTTATTGCGCTATCTGTAATAGCACCCGAGAAAGCGCCATATATATGCTGGATTTTTACATGACTTTGGGTGACGGATACCGAAAATCTGTAATTTTCTCGGCCCCTGGTGGTCCGAGGTCGTTCCCGCTGCACAGATTCATGCGCCAGGGCCTCCTACAGACAATGCACTTTGATTTATTGCGCTATCTGTAAGAGCACCCGAGATATCACCAGATATATATTGGATTTTTCTCTGACCCTGAGTGTCCGGCCCCATGAGACTGTGGTTTTCTCGGCTCCTGGTGGTCCGAGGTCGTTCCCCCTGCACAGATGCATGCGCCAGGGCATCCTACAGACAATGCACTTTGATTTATTGCGCTATCTGTAATAGCACCCGAGATATCAGCAGATATATATTGGATTATTCTCTGACCCTGAGCGTCCGGCCCCATGAGACGGTGGTTTTCTCGGCCCCTGGTGGTCCGAGGTCGTTCCCGCTGCACAGATTCATGCGCCAGGGCCTCTTGCGGATAATTCACTTTGGTTCATTGCGCTATCTCTAATAGCACCCGAGATATCACCAGATATATATTGGATTTTTCTCTGACCCTGAGTGTCCGGCCCCATGAGACGGTGGTTTTCTCGGCCCCTGGTGGTCCGAGGACTTTCCCGCTGCACAGATTCATGCGCCAGGGCCTCCTGCAGATAATTCACTTTGTTTTATTGCGCTATCTCTAATAATACCCGAGATATCACCTGATATATATTGGATTTTCCCCTGACCCTGAGTGTCCGGCCCCATGAGACTGTGGTTTTCTCGGCCCCTGGTGGTCCGAGGTCGTTCCCGCTGCACAGATTCATGCGCCAGGGCCTCCTACAGACAATGCACGTTGATTTATTGTGCTATCTGTAATAGCACCCGAGATATCACCAGATATATATTGGATTCTTCCCTGACCCTGAGTGTCCGGCCCCATGAGACGGTGGTTTTCTCGGCCGCTGGTGGTCCGAGGTCGTTTCCGCTTGCACAGATGCACGCGCCAGGGAGTCCTGCAGATAATTCACTTTGGTTTATTGCGCTATCTCTAATAGCAGCCGAGATATCACCAGATATATATTGGATTTTTCTCTGACCCTGAGTGTCCGGCCCCATGAGACGGTGGTTTTCTCGGCCCCTGGTGGTCCGAGGTCGTTCCCGCTGCACAGATTCATGCGCCAGGGCCTCCTGCAGATAATTCACTTTGATTTATTGCGCTATCTGTAATAGCACCCGAGATATCACCAGTTATATATTGGATTTTTCTCTGACCCTGAGTGTCCGGCCCCATGTGACGGTGGTTTTCTCGGCCCCTGGTGGTCCGAGGTCGTTCACGCAGCCCAGATTCATGCGGCAGGGCCTCCTACAGAAGATGCACTTTGATTTATTGCGCTATCTGTAATGGCACCCGAGATATCACCTGATATATATTGGATTTTCCCCTGACCCTGAGTGTCCGGCCCCATGAGACGGTGGTTTTCTCGGCCCCTGGTGGTCCGAGGTTGTTTCCGCTGCACAGATTCATGCGCCAGGGCCTCCTACAGACAATTCACTTTGGTTTATTCGCTATCTCTAATAGCACCCGAGATATCACCAGATATATATTGGATTTACCTCTGACCCTGAGCGTCCAGCCCCATGAGACGGTGGTTTTCTCGGCCCCTGGTGGTCCGAGGTCATTCCCGCTGCACAGATTCAAGCGCCAGGGCCTCCTGCAGATAATTCACTTTGGTTTATCGCGCTATCTCTAATAGCACCCGAGATATCACCAGATATATATTGGATTTTTCCCTGACCCTGAGTGTCCGGCCCCATGAGACGGAGGTTTTCTCGGCCCCTGGTGTTCCGAAGTCGTTCCCGCTGCACAGATACATGCGCCAGGGCTTGCTGCAGATAATTCACTTTGGTTTATTGCGCTATCTCTAATAGCACCCGAGATATCACCGGATATATATTGGATGTTTCCCCCACCCTGAGTGTCCGGCCCCATGAGACGGTGGTTGTCTCGGCCCCTGGTGGTCCGAGGTCGTTCCCGCTACACAGATTCATGCGCCAGGGCCTCCTGCAGATAATTCACTTTGGTTTATTGCGCTATCTCTAATAGCACCCGAGATATCACCGGATATATATTGGATGTTTCCCCAACCCTGAGTGTCCGGCCCCATGAGACGGTGGTTTTCTCGGCCCCTGGTGATCCGAGGTCGTTCCCGCTGCACAGATTCATGCGCCAGGGCCTCCTGCAGACAATGCACTTTGATTTATTTCGCTATCTCAAATAGCACCCGAGATATCACCAGATATATATTGAATTTTACCCTGACCCTTAGTATCCGGCCCTATGAGTCGGTGGTTTTCTCGGCCCCTGGTGGTCCGAGGTCGTTCCTGCTGCACAGATTCATGCGCCAGGGCCTCCTGCAGACAATGCACTTTGATTTATTTCGCTATCTCAAATAGCACCCGAGATATCACCAGATATATATTGGATTTTTCCCCGACCATGAGCGTCCGGCCCCTTTAGACGGTGGTTTTCTCGGCCCCGGTGATCCGAGGTCGTTCCCGCTACACATATTCATGCGCCAGGGCCTCCTACAGACAATGCACTTTGATTTATTGCGCTATCTGTAATAGCACTCAAGAAAGCACCATATATATACTGGATTTTTACATGACATTGGGTGACGGATACCGAAAATCTGTCATTTTCTCGGCCCCTGGTGGTCCGATGCCGTTCCTGCTGCACAGGTTCATGCGCAAGGGCCACCTACGGACAATGCACTTTGATTTATTTCGCTATCTCTAATAGCACCCGAGATATCACCAGATATATATTGGATTTTTCCCTGACCCTGAGTGTCCGGCCCCATGAGACGGGGGTTTTCTCGGCCCTTGGTGGTCCGAGGTGGTTCCCGCTGCACACATACATGCCCCAGCGCCTCCTACAGACAATGCACATTGATTTATTGCGCTATCTGTAATAGCACCCGAGATATCACCAGATATATATTGGATTTTTCCCTGACCCTGACAGTCCGGCCCCATGTGTCGATGGTTTTCTCAGTCCCTCGTGGTCCAAGTTCGATCCCGCTGAACAGATTCATGCGCCAGGGTTTCCCGCAGACAATTCACTTTGGTTTATTGCGCTATCTGTAATAGCAACCGAGATATCACCAGATATATGCTGGATTTTTACATGACCTTGGGTGACGGATTCCGAATATCTGAAATTTTCTCGGCCCCTGGTGGTCCGAGGTAGTTCCTGCTGCACAGATTCATTCGACAGTGCCTCCTACAGACAATGCACTTTGATTTATTGCGCTATCTCTAATAGCACCCGAGGTATCATCAGATACATCCAGGGTTTTTACATGACCTTGGGTGTGCGGCCCCATGTGTCGGTGGTTTTCTCGGCCCCTGGTGGTCCGAGGTCGTTCCCGCTGCACAGATTCATGCGCCAGGGCCCGCTGCAGATAATTCACTTTGGTTTACTGCGTTATCTCTGATACCACCCGAGATATCACCAGATATATATTGGATTTTACCCTGACCTTTAGTATCCGGCCCCATGAGTCGGTGGTTTTCTCGGCTCCTGGTGGTCCGAGGTCGATCCCGCTACACAGATTCATGCGCCAGGGCTTCCTGCAGACAGTGCACTTTGATTTATCGCGCTATCTCTAATAGCGCCCGAGATATCACCAGATACATATTGGATTTTTCCCTGACCCTGAGTGTTCGGCCCCATGAGACGGTGGTTTTCTCAGCCCCTGGTGTTCCGAGGTCGTTCCTGCTGCACAGATTCATGCGCAAGAGCCTCCTACAGACAATGCTCTTTTATTTATCGCGCTATCTCTAATAGCGCCCGAGATATCACCAGATACATATTGGATTTTTCCCTGACCCTGAGTGTCCGGCCCCATGAGACGGTGGTTTTCTTGGCTCCTGTTGGTCCGAGGTCGATCCCGCTGCACAGATTCATGCGCCAGGGCCTCCTGCAGACAATGCACTTTGATTTATCACGCTATCTGTAATAGTACCCGAGACTTCTCCAGATACCTATTGGATTTTTCCCTGACCCTGAGTGTCCGGCCCCATGAGACGGTGGTTTTCTTCGCCCCTGGTGGTCCGAGATCGTTCCCACAGCACCGATTCATGCGCCAGGTCCTCCTACAGACAATGCACTTTGATTTATTGCGCTATCTGTAATAGCACCCGAGATATCACCAGATATATATTGGATTTTTCCCTGACCCTGAGTGTCCGTCTCCATGAGACGATGGTTTTCTCCGCCCCTGGTGCTCCGAGGTCGTTCCTGCTGCAAAGATTCATGCGCCAGGGCCTCCTACAGACAATGCACTTTGATTTATTGCGAGATCTGTAATAGGACCCGAGATATCACCAGATATATATTGGATTTTTCCCTGACCCAATGTGTCCGGCCCCATGAGTCGGTGGTTTTCTCGGCTCCTGGTGGACCGAGATCGCTCCCGTTGCACAGATTCATGCGCCAGGGCCTCCTGCAGGCAAGGCACGTTGATTTATCGCGCTATCTGTAATAGCACCCTAGATATCACCAGATATATATTGGATTTTTCCCTGACCCTGAGTGTCCGGCCCCATGTGTCGGTGGTTTTCTCGGCCCCTGGTGGTCCGAGGTCGTTCCTGCTGCTCAGATTCATGCCCAAGGACCTCATACGGACAATGCACTTTGATTTACTGCGCTATCTCTAATAGCACCCGAGATACCACTAGGTATATGCTGGATTTTTACATGACCTTTGCTGACGGGTATCGAAAATCTGTAATTTTCTCGGCCCCTGGTGGTCCCAGGTCGTTCCCGCTGCACAGATTCATGAGCCAGGGACTCCTACAGACAATGCACTTTGATTTATTGCGCTATCTATAATAGCACCCGAGATATCACCAGATATATGCTGGATTTTTACATGACCCTGAGTGTTCGGCCCCATGAGACGGTGGTTTTCTCGGCCCCTGGTGGTCCGAGCTCGTTCCTGCTGCACAGATTCATGCGGCAGGGCCTCCTGCAGATAATTCACTTTGGTTTACTGCGTTATCTCTGATACCATCCGAGATATCACCAGATATATATTGGATTTTACCCTGACCTTTAGTATCCGGCCCCATGAGTCGGTGGTTTTCTCGGCTCCTGGTGGTTCGATGTCTTTCCCGCTGCACAGATTCATGCGCAAGGGCCTCCTACAGACAATGCACTTTGATTTATCGCGCTATCTCTAATAGCACCCGAGATATGACCAGATATATGCTGGATTTTTCCCTGACCTTTGGTGACGGATATCGAAAATCTTTAATGTTCTCGGCCCCTGGTGGTCCGAGGTCGATCCCGCTGCACAGATTCATGCGCCGGGGCTTCCTGCAGACAATGCACTTTGATTTGTCGCGCTATCTGTAATAGCACCCGAGATATCATCAGATACATCCTGGATTTTTACAAGACCTTGGGTGTCCGGCCCCATGTGTCGGTGGTTTTCTCGGCCCCTGGTGGTCTGAGGTCGTTCCCGCTGCACACATTCATGCGCCGGGGCTTCCTGCAGACAATGCACTTTGATTTATCTCGCTATCTGTCATAGCACCCGAGATATCACCAGATATATGCTGGATTTTTACATGACCTTGGGTGACGGATATCGAAAATCTTTAATTTTCTCGGACCCTGGTGGTCCGAAGTCGCTCCTGCTGTACAGATTCATGCGCAAGGGCCTCCTACAGACAATGCACTTTGATTTATCGCGCTATCTGTAACAGCACCCGAGATATCACCAGATATATATTGGATCGTTCCATGACCTTGAAAGTCCGGTCCCATGTGTCGGAGGTTTTCTCGGCCCCTGGTGGTCCGAGGTCGATCCCGCTACACAGATTCATGCGCCAGGGCTTCCTGCAGACAACGCACTTTGATTTATCGCGCTATCTCTAATAGCACCCGAGATATCATCAGATACATCCTGGATTTTTTTATGACCTTGGGTGACGGATACCGAAAATCTTTAATTTCCTCGGCCCCTGGTGGTCCGAAGTCGTTCCTGCTGCCCAGATTCATGCGCCAGGGCCTCCTACAGACAATGCACTTTGATTTATTGCGCTATCTCTAATAGCACCCGAGATATCACCAGATATATATTGGATCGTTCCATGACCTTGAAAGTCCGGTCCCATGTGTTGGAGGTTTTCTCGGCCCCTGGTGGTCCGAGGTCGATCCCGCTACACAGATTCATGCGCCAGGGCTTCCTGCAGACAACGCACTTTGATTTATCGCGCTATCTCTAATAGCACCCGAGATATCATCAGATACATCCTGGATTTTTTTATGACCTTGGGTGACGGATACCGAAAATCTTTAATTTCCTCGGCCCCTGGTGGTCCGAAGTCGTCCCTGCTGCCCAGATTCATGCGCCAGGGCCTCCTACAGACAATGCACTTTGATTTATTGCGCTATCTCTAATAGCACCCGAGATATGACCAGATATATGCTGGATTTTTCCCTGGCCTTAGGTGACGGATATCGAAAATCTTTAATTCTCTCGGCCCCTGGTGGTCCGAAGTCGCTCCTGCTGTACAGATGCATGCGCAAGGGCCTCCTACAGACAATGCACTTTGATTTATCGCGCTATCTGTAACAGCACCCGAGATATCACCAGATATATATTGGATTTTTCCCTGACCCTGAGTGTCCGACCCCATGAGACGGTGGTTTTCTCGGCCCCTGGTGGTCCGAGGTCGTTCCCGCTGCACAGATTCATGCGCCAGGGCCTCTCGCAGACAGTGCACTTTGATTTATCGCGCTATCTCTAATAGCACCCGAGATATCATCAGTACATCCTGGATTATTACATGACCTTGGGTGACGGCTACCGAAAATCTGTTATTTTCTCGGCCCCTGGTGGTCCGAGGTCTTTCCTGCTGCACAGATGCATGCGCCAGGGCCTACTGCAGACAATGCACTTTGATTTATTGTGCTATCTCTAATAGCACCCGAGATATCACCAGATATATATTGGATTTTTCCCTGACCCTGACATTCCGGCCCCATGTGTCGGTGATTTTCTCGGTCCCTGGTGGTCCGAGGTCGATCCCGCTGCACAGATTCATGCGCCGGTGTTTCCTTCTGACAATGCACTTTGGTTTATCGCGCTATCTGTAATAGCACCCCAGATATCACCAGATATATGCTGGATTTTTACATGACCCTGAGTGTTCGGCCCCATGAGACGGTGGTTTTCTTCGCCCCTGGTGGTCCGAGATCGTTCCCACAGCACCGATTCATGCGCCAGGTCCTCCTACAGACAATGCACTTTGATTTATTGCGCTATCTGTAATAGCACCCGAGATATCACCAGATATATATTGGATTTTTCCCTGACCCTGAGTGTCCGTCTCCATGAGACGATGGTTTTCTCCGCCCCTGGTGCTCCGAGGTCGTTCCTGCTGCAAAGATTCATGCGCCAGGGCCTCCTACAGACAATGCACTTTGATTTATTGCGAGATCTGTAATAGGACCCGAGATATCACCAGATATATATTGGATTTTTCCCCGACCCAATGTGTCCGGCCCCATGAGTCGGTGGTTTTCTCGGCTCCTGGTGGACCGAGGTCGCTCCCGTTGCACAGATTCATGCGCCAGGGCCTCCTGCAGGCAAGGCACTTTGATTTATCGCGCTATCTGTAATAGCACCCTAGATATCACCAGATATATATTGGATTTTTCCCTGACCCTGAGTGTCCGGCCACATGTGTCGGTGGTTTTCTCGGCCCCTGGTGGTCCGAGGTCGTTCCTGCTGCTCAGATTCATGCCCAAGGACCTCATACGGACAATGCACTTTGATTTACTGCGCTATCTCTAATAGCACCCGAGATACCACTAGGTATATGCTGGATTTTTACATGACCTTTGCTGACGGGTATCGAAAATCTGTAATTTTCTCGGCCCCTGGTGGTCCCAGGTCGTTCCCGCTGCACAGATTCATGAGCCAGGGACTCCTACAGACAATGCACTTTGATTTATTGCGCTATCTATAATAGCACCCGAGATATCACCAGATATATGCTGGATTTTTACATGACCCTGAGTGTTCGGCCCCATGAGACGGTGGTTTTCTCGGCCCCTGGTGGTCCGAGCTCGTTCCTGCTGCACAGATTCATGCGGCAGGGCCTCCTGCAGATAATTCACTTTGGTTTACTGCGTTATCTCTGATACCACCCGAGATATCACCAGATATATATTGGATTTTACCCTGACCTTTAGTATCCGGCCCCATGAGTCGGTGGTTTTCTCGGCTCCTGGTGGTCCGAGGTCGATCCCGCTACACAGATTCATGCGCCAGGGCTTCCTGCAGACAGTGCACTTTGATTTATCGCGCTATCTCTAATAGCGCCCGAGATATCACCAGATACATATTGGATTTTTCCCTGACCCTGAGTGTTCGGCCCCATGAGACGGTGGTTTTCTCAGCCCCTGGTGTTCCGAGGTCGTTCCTGCTGCACAGATTCATGCGCAAGAGCCTCCTACAGACAATGCTCTTTTATTTATCGCGCTATCTCTAATAGCGCCCGAGATATCACCAGATACATATTGGATTTTTCCCTGACCCTGAGTGTCCGGCCCCATGAGACGGTGGTTTTCTTGGCTCCTGTTGGTCCGAGGTCGATCCCGCTGCACAGATTCATGCGCCAGGGCCTCCTGCAGACAATGCACTTTGATTTATCACGCTATCTGTAATAGTACCCGAGACTTCTCCAGATACCTATTGGATTTTTCCCTGACCCTGAGTGTCCGGCCCCATGAGACGGTGGTTTTCTTCGCCCCTGGTGGTCCGAGATCGTTCCCACAGCACCGATTCATGCGCCAGGTCCTCCTACAGACAATGCACTTTGATTTATTGCGCTATCTGTAATAGCACCCGAGATATCACCAGATATATATTGGATTTTTCCCTGACCCTGAGTGTCCGTCTCCATGAGACGATGGTTTTCTCCGCCCCTGGTGCTCCGAGGTCGTTCCTGCTGCAAAGATTCATGCGCCAGGGCCTCCTACAGACAATGCACTTTGATTTATTGCGAGATCTGTAATAGGACCCGAGATATCACCAGATATATATTGGATTTTTCCTCGACCCAATGTGTCCGGCCCCATGAGTCGGTGGTTTTCTCGGCTCCTGGTGGACCGAGGTCGCTCCCGTTGCACAGATTCATGCGCCAGGGCCTCCTACAGGCAAGGCACTTTGATTTATCGCGCTATCTGTAATAGCACCCTAGATATCACCAGATATATATTGGATCGTTCCATGACCTTGAAAGTCCGGTCCCATGTGTCGGAGGTTTTCTCGGCCCCTGGTGGTCCGAGGTCGATCCCGCTACACAGATTCATGCGCCAGGGCTTCCTGCAGACAACGCACTTTGATTTATCGCGCTATCTCTAATAGCACCCGAGATATCATCAGATACATCCTGGATTTTTTTATGACCTTGGGTGACGGATACCGAAAATCTTTAATTTCCTCGGCCCCTGGTGGTCCGAAGTCGTTCCTGCTGCCCAGATTCATGCGCCAGGGCCTCCTACAGACAATGCACTTTGATTTATTGCGCTATCTCTAATAGCACCCGAGATACGACCAGATATATGCTGGATTTTTCCCTGACCTTAGGTGACGGATATCGAAAATCTTTAATTCTCTCGGCCCCTGGTGGTCCGAAGTCGCTCCTGCTGTACAGACGCATGCGCAAGGGCCTCCTACAGACAATGCACTTTGATTTATCGCGCTATCTGTAACAGCACCCGAGATATCACCAGATATATATTGGATTTTTCCCTGACCCTGAGTGTCCGACCCCATGAGACGGTGGTTTTCTCGGCCCCTGGTGGTCCGAGGTCGTTCCCGCTGCACAGATTCATGCGCCAGGGCCTCTCGCAGACAGTGCACTTTGATTTATCGCGCTATCTCTAATAGCACCCGAGATATCATCAGTACATCCTGGATTATTACATGACCTTGGGTGACGGCTACCGAAAATCTGTTATTTTCTCGGCCCCTGGTGGTCCGAGGTCTTTCCTGCTGCACAGATGCATGCGCCAGGGCCTACTGCAGACAATGCACTTTGATTTATTGTGCTATCTCTAATAGCACCCGAGATATCACCAGATATATATTGGATTTTTCCCTGACCCTGACATTCCGGCCCCATGTGTCGGTGATTTTCTCGGTCCCTGGTGGTCCGAGGTCGATCCCGCTGCACAGATTCATGCGCCGGTGCTTCCTTCTGACAATGCACTTTGGTTTATCGCGCTATCTGTAATAGCACCCCAGATATCACCAGATATATGCTGGATTTGTACATGACCTTGGGTGACGGATAGCGAAGATCTGTAATTTTCTCGGCCCCTGGTGGTCCGAGGTCGTTCCCGCTGCACAGATTCATGCGCAAGGGCCTCCTACAGACAATGCACTTTTATTTATCGCGCTATCTCTAATAGCACCCGAGATATCACCATATATATATTGGATCTTTCCCTGACCCTGAGAGTCCGGTCGCATTTGCCGGCGGTTTTCTCGGCCCCTGGTGGTCCGAGGTCGATCCTGCTGCACAGATTCATGCGGCAGGGCCTCCTGCAGATAATTCACTTTGGTTTATCGCGCTATCTCTAATACCACCCGAGATATCACCAGATATATATTGGATTTTATCCTGACCTTTAGTATCCGGCCCCATGAGTCGGTGGTTTTCTCGGCTCGTGGACGTCCGAGGTCGTTCCCGCTGCACAGATTCATGCGCCAGGGCTTCCTGCAAACAATGCACTTTGATTTACCGCGCTATCTCTAATAGCCCCCGAGATATCACCGGATATATGCTGTATTTTTACATGACCTTGGGTAACGGAGACCGAAAATCTGTTATTTTCTCGACCCCTGGTGGTCCGAGGTCGTTCCCGCTGCACAGATTCATGCGCAAGAGCCTCCTACAGACAATGCTCTTTTATTTATCGCGCTATCTCTAATTGCACCCGAGATATCACCAGATATATGCTGGATTTTTCCCTGACCCTGAGTGTCCGGCTTCATGTGTCGGTGGTTTACTCGGCCCCTGGTGGTCCGAGGTCGTTCCTGCCGCCCAGATTCATGCGCCAGGGCCTCCTAGAGACAATGCACTTTGATTTATTGCGCTATCTCTAATAGCACCCGAGATATCAACAGATATATATTGGATCTTTCCATGACCTTGAAAGTCCGGTCCCATGTGTCGGAGGTTTTCTCGGCCCCTGGTGGTCCGAGGTCGATCCCGCTACACAGATTCATGCGACAGGGCTTCCTGCAGACAATGCACTTTGTTTTATCGCGCTATCTGTAATAGCACCCGAGATATCACCAGATATATGCTGGATTTTTACATGACCCTGAGTGTTCGGCCCCATGAGACGGTGGTTTTCTCAGCCCCTGGTGTTCCGAGGTCGTTCCTGCTGCACAGATTCATGCGCAAGAGCCTCCTACAGACAATGCTCTTTTATTTATCGCGCTATCTCTAATAGCACCCGAGATATCACCAGATACATATTGGATTTTTCCCTGACCCTGAGTGTCCGGCCCCATGAGACGGTGGTTTTCTTGGCTCCTGTTGGTCCGAGGTCGATCCCGCTGCACAGATTCATGCGCCAGGGCCTCCTGCAGACAATGCACTTTGATTTATCACGCTATCTGTAATAGAACCGAGACTTCTCCAGATACCTATTGGATTTTTCCCTGACCCTGAGTGTCCGGCCCCATGAGACGGTGGTTTTCTTCGCCCCTGGTGGTCCGAGATCGTTCCCACAGCACCGATTCATGCGCCAGGTCCTCCTACAGACAATGCACTTTGATTTATTGCGCTATCTGTAATAGCACCCGAGATATCACCAGATATATATTGGATTTTTCCCTGACCCTGAGTGTCCGTCTCCATGAGACGATGGTTTTCTCCGCCCCTGGTGGTCCGAGGTCGTTCCTGCTGCAAAGATTCATGCGCCAGGGCCTCCTACAGACAATGCACTTTGATTTATTGCGAGATCTGTAATAGGACCCGAGATATCACCAGATATATATTGGATTTTTCCCTGACCCAATGTGTCCGGCCCCATGAGTCGGTGGTTTTCTCGGCTCCTGGTGGACCGAGATCGCTCCCGTTGCACAGATTCATGCGCCAGGGCCTCCTGCAGGCAAGGCACGTTGATTTATCGCGCTATCTGTAATAGCACCCTAGATATCACCAGATATATATTGGATTTTTCCCTGACCCTGAGTGTCCGGCCCCATGTGTCGGTGGTTTTCTCGGCTCCTGGTGGTTCGATGTCTTTCCCGCTGCACAGATTCATGGGCAAGGGCCTCCTACAGACAATGCACTTTGATTTATCGCGCTATCTCTAATAGCACCCGAGATATGACCAGATATATGCTGGATTTTTCCCTGACCTTTGGTGACGGATATCGAAAATCTTTAATGTTCTCGGCCCCTGGTGGTCCGAGGTCGATCCCGCTGCACAGATTCATGCGCCGGGGCTTCCTGCAGACAATGCACTTTGATTTATCGCGCTATCTGTAATAGCACCCGAGATATCATCAGATACATCCTGGATTTTTACAAGACCTTGGGTGTCCGGCCCCATGTGTCGGTGGTTTTCTCGGCCCCTGGTGGTCTGAGGTCGTTCCCGCTGCACACATTCATGCGCCGGGGCTTCCTGCAGACAATGCACTTTGATTTATCTCGCTATCTGTCATAGCACCCGAGATATCACCAGATATATGCTGGATTTTTACATGACCTTGGGTGACGGATATCGAAAATCTTTAATTTTCTCGGACCCTGGTGGTCCGAAGTCGCTCCTGCTGTACAGATTCATGCGCAAGGGCCTCCTACAGACAATGCACTTTGATTTATCGCGCTATCTGTAACAGCACCCGAGATATCACCAGATATATGCTGGATTTTTCCCTGACCCTGAGCGTCCGGCTTCATTTGTCGGCGGTTTTCTCGGCCCCTGGTGGTCCGAGGTCGTTCCTGCTGCCCAGATTCATGCGCCAGGGCCTCCTACAGACAATGCACTTTGATTTATTGCGCTATCTCTAATAGCACCCGAGATATCACCAGATATATATTGGATCGTTCCATGACCTTGAAAGTCCGGTCCCATGTGTCGGAGGTTTTCTCGGCCCCTGGTGGTCCGAGGTCGATCCCGCTACACAGATTCATGCGCCAGGGCTTCCTGCAGACAACGCACTTTGATTTATCGCGCTATCTCTAATAGCACCCGAGATATCATCAGATACATCCTGGATTTTTTTATGACCTTGGGTGACGGATACCGAAAATCTTTAATTTCCTCGGCCCCTGGTGGTCCGAAGTCGTTCCTGCTGCCCAGATTCATGCGCCAGGGCCTCCTACAGACAATGCACTTTGATTTATTGCGCTATCTCTAATAGCACCCGAGATATCACCAGATATATATTGGATCGTTCCATGACCTTGAAAGTCCGGTCCCATGTGTTGGAGGTTTTCTCGGCCCCTGGTGGTCCGAGGTCGATCCCGCTACACAGATTCATGCGCCAGGGCTTCCTGCAGACAACGCACTTTGATTTATCGCGCTATCTCTAATAGCACCCGAGATATCATCAGATACATCCTGGATTTTTTTATGACCTTGGGTGACGGATACCGAAAATCTTTAATTTCCTCGGCCCCTGGTGGTCCGAAGTCGTACCTGCTGCCCAGATTCATGCGCCAGGGCCTCCTACAGACAATGCACTTTGATTTATTGCGCTATCTCTAATAGCACCCGAGATATGACCAGATATATGCTGGATTTTTCCCTGGCCTTAGGTGACGGATATCGAAAATCTTTAATTCTCTCGGCCCCTGGTGGTCCGAAGTCGCTCCTGCTGTACAGATGCATGCGCAAGGGCCTCCTACAGACAATGCACTTTGATTTATCGCGCTATCTGTAACAGCACCCGAGATATCACCAGATATATATTGGATTTTTCCCTGACCCTGAGTGTCCGACCCCATGAGACGGTGGTTTTCTCGGCCCCTGGTGGTCCGAGGTCGTTCCCGCTGCACAGATTCATGCGCCAGGGCCTCTCGCAGACAGTGCACTTTGATTTATCGCGCTATCTCTAATAGCACCCGAGATATCATCAGTACATCCTGGATTATTACATGACCTTGGGTGACGGCTACCGAAAATCTGTTATTTTCTCGGCCCCTGGTGGTCCGAGGTCTTTCCTGCTGCACAGATGCATGCGCCAGGGCCTACTGCAGACAATGCACTTTGATTTATTGTGCTATCTCTAATAGCACCCGAGATATCACCAGATATATATTGGATTTTTCCCTGACCCTGACATTCCGGCCCCATGTGTCGGTGATTTTCTCGGTCCCTGGTGGTCCGAGGTCGATCCCGCTGCACAGATTCATGCGCCGGTGTTTCCTTCTGACAATGCACTTTGGTTTATCGCGCTATCTGTAATAGCACCCCAGATATCACCAGATATATGCTGGATTTTTACATGACCCTGAGTGTTCGGCCCCATGAGACGGTGGTTTTCTTGGCTCCTGTTGGTCCGAGGTCGATCCCGCTGCACAGATTCATGCGCCAGGGCCTCCTGCAGGCAAGGCACTTTGATTTATCGCGCTATCTGTAATAGCACCCTAGATATCACCAGATATATATTGGATTTTTCCCTGACCCTGAGTGTCCGGCCCCATGTGTCGGTGGTTTTCTCGGCCCCTGGTGGTCCGAGGTCGTTCCTGCTGCTCAGATTCATGCCCAAGGACCTCATACGGACAATGCACTTTGATTTACTGCGCTATCTCTAATAGCACCCGAGATACCACTAGGTATATGCTGGATTTTTACATGACCTTTGCTGACGGGTATCGAAAATCTGTAATTTTCTCGGCCCCTGGTGGTCCCAGGTCGTTCCCGCTGCACAGATTCATGAGCCAGGGACTCCTACAGACAATGCACTTTGATTTATTGCGCTATCTATAATAGCACCCGAGATATCACCAGATATATGCTGGATTTTTACATGACCCTGAGTGTTCGGCCCCATGAGACGGTGGTTTTCTCGGCCCCTGGTGGTCCGAGCTCGTTCCTGCTGCACAGATTCATGCGGCAGGGCCTCCTGCAGATAATTCACTTTCGTTTACTGCGTTATCTCTGATACCATCCGAGATATCACCAGATATATATTGGATTTTACCCTGACCTTTAGTATCCGGCCCCATGAGTCGGTGGTTTTCTCGGCTCCTGGTGGTTCGATGTCTTTCCCGCTGCACAGATTCATGCGCAAGGGCCTCCTACAGACAATGCACTTTGATTTATCGCGCTATCTCTAATAGCACCCGAGATATCATCAGATACATCCTGGATTTTTACATGGCCTTGGGTGACAGATACCGAAAATCTGTTATTTTCGCGGCCCCTGGTGGTCCGTAGTCTTTCCTGCTGCACAGATGCATGCGCCAGGGCCTACAGCAGACAATGCACTTTGATTTACTGCGCTATCTCTAATAGCACCCGAGATATCACCAGATATATATTGGATCTTTCCCTGACCCTGACAGTCCGGTCCCATGTGTCGGTGGTTTTCTCGGCCCCTGGGGGTCCGAGGTCGATCCCGCTGCACAGATTCATGCGCCAGGGCCTCCTACAGACAATGCACTTTGATTTATCGCGCTATCTCTAATAGCACCCGAAATATCACCAGATATATATTGGATTTTTCCCTGACCCTGAGTGTCCGGCCCCATGAGACGGTGGTTTTCTCGGCCCCTGGTGGTCCGAGGTCGTTCCTGCTGCACAAATTCATGCGCCAGGGCCTCCTGCAGATAATTCACTATGGTTCATTGCGCTATCTCTAATTGCACCCGAGATATCACCAGATATATATTGGATTTTTCCCTGACCCTGAGTGTCCGGCCGCACGTGTCGGTGGTTTTCTCGGCCCCTGGGGGTCCGAGGTCGATCCCGCTGCACGGATTCATGCGCAAGGGCCTCCTACAGGCAATTCACTTTGATTTAATGTGCTATCTCTAATAGCACCCGAGATATCACCAGATATATATTGGATTTCTCACTGACCCAGTGTGTCCGGCCCCATGAGTCGGTGGTTTTCTCAGCTCCTGGTGGTTCGAGGTCGCTCCCGCTGCAAAGATTCATGCGCCTGGGCCTGCTACAGACAATGCACTTTGATTTATTGGGCTATCTCTATTAGTACTGGAGATACCACCAGATATATATTGGATTTTTCCCTGACCCTGAGTGTCCGGCCCCATGAGACGGTGGTTTTCTCGACTCCCGGTGGTCCGAGGTCGATCCCGCTGCACAGATTCATGCGCAAGGGCCTCCTGCCGACAATACACTTTGATTTATTGCGCCATCTCTAATAGCACCCGAGATATCACCAGATACATGCTGGATTTTCTCATGACCTTGGGTGACGGATACCGAAAATCTGTAATTTTCTCGGCCCCTGGTGGTCCGAGGTTGTTCCTGCTGCGCAGATTCAAGCGCAAGGTCCTCCTGCAGACAATGCACTTTGATTTATTGCCCTATCTCTAATAGCACCCGAGATATCACCAGATATATGCTGTATTTTTACATGACCTTGGGTGACGGATTCGGAAAATCTGTAATTTTCTCGGCCCCTGGTTGTCCGAGATCGTTCCTGCTGCACAAATTCATGCGCCAGGGCCTCCTGCAGATATTTCACTTTGACTTATTGCACTATCTCTAATAGCACCCGAGATATCACCAGATATATATTGGATTTTTCCCTGACCCTGAGTGTCCTGTCCCATGAGACGGTGGTTTTCGCGGCCCCTGATGGTCCGAGGTCGTTCCCGCTGCGCAGATTCATGCGCCAGGGCCTCCTGCAGATAATTCACTTTGACTTATTGCACTATCTCTAATAGCACCCGAGATATCACCAGATATATATTGGATTTTTCCCTAACCCTGAGTGTCCGGAACCATGAGCCAGTGGTTTTCTCGGCCCCTGGTGGTCCGAAGTCGTTCCCGCTGCACAGATTCATGCGCCAGGGCCTCCTGCAGATCATTCACTCTGATTTTTCGCGCTATCTCTAATAGCACTCGAGAAATCATCAGATACATCCTGGGTTTTTACATGACCTTATGTGTCCGGCCCCATGTGTCGGTGGTTTTCTCGGCCCGTGGTGGTCCGAAGTCGATCCCGCTGCACAGATTCATCCGCCAGGGCCTCCTGCAGACAATGCACTTTGATTTATTGCGCTATCTCTAATTGCACCCGAGATATCATGAGATATATATTGGATTTTTCCCTGACCCTGAGTGTCCGGCCCAAAGAGACGGTGGTTTTCTCGGCCCCTGGTGGTCCGAGGTCGTTCCAGCTGCCCAGGTTCGTGGGCCAGGACCTGCTACAGACAATGCACTTTGATTTATTGCGCTATCTCTAATAGCACCCGAGGTAACATCAGATACATCCTGGATTTTTACATGACCGTTGGTGTCCGGCCCCATGTGCGGTGGTTTTCTCGGCCCCTGGTGGCCCGAGGTCGTTTCTGCTGCCCCGATTGATGGGCCAGGGCTTCCTATAGGCTATTCTCTTTGTTTTATCGCCCTAGCCCTTATAGCTCCCGAGATATCACCACATATATATTGGATTCTTCCCTGACCCTCAGTGTCCGGCCCCATGAGTTCGTGGTTTTCTCGGCAGCTGGTGGTCTGAGGTCGCTCCTGCTGCACACATTCATGCGCCAGGTCCTCCAACAGAAAATGCAGCTCGATTTATCTTACTATTTCCTATAACTCCCGAGATATCAGCACATACATGCTCGATTTTTGACAAAACCTGAGTGTACGGTACCGTGTAACTGAGATTTTCTATGCAGCTGATGCTCCGAGATCTTGCCTGCATAACTCACTTATGCACCAGGGCTTTCTTACAATATAAAATTATATAAAACTATACAAAAGTAATACAAATATACAAAACTAATAGGACTAAATAATACTGTGTAAAACTATATCAAACTATATAAAAATATAGAAAACTATATAAAACTATATAAAACTATATAAAACTATATAAAACTATAAAACTATATAAAACTATATAAAACTATATAGAACTATATAAAGCAATATAAAACTACATAAAACTATATAAAACTATACAAAACTATATAAAATTATATAAATTATATACAACTATATAAAATTATATAGAACTATATAAAACTACATAAAACTATATAAAACTAAATAAAATTATATAAAACTATATGAAACTATGTAAAACTATATAAGACTATATAAAACTATATAAAACTATACAAAACTATATTGAAATATATAAAACTATATAAAACTATATAAAACTAATAAAACTATATGAAACTATATAGAACTATTTAAGACTATATAACACTAATAAAACCGTATAAATCAATGTGTTACTATATAAAACTATATAAAACTATAAAAAATCATAAAGAACTATATAAAGCTATTTACAACTGTGTAAAACTATATAAAACTATATAAAACTATATGAAAGTAATAAAAAAATACAAAAGATTGTAAAACGCTATGAAACTATATAAAACTATATGAAACTATATAAAACTACATAAAACTATATGAAACTATATAAAACTATATAAAACTATATAAAACTATATAACACTATATTAAACTATATACAAATATATGAAACTCTTTTAGAACTATATAAAACTAAATGAAACTAATAAACAATACAAAAGACTGTAAAACGATATGAAATTATACAAAACTATATAAAACTATATAAAACTATATAAAACTATATAAAACTATATAAAATTATATAAAACCATATAATACTATATAAAACTATATACAACTGTATAAAACTATATAATACTATATTAAACTACATAAAACTAATTAAATATATGAAACTATATAGAACTATATAAAACTATATGAAACTAATAAAACAATACAAAATATTGTAAAACGATATGAAACTATATAAAACTATATGAAACTATATAAAACTACATAAAACTATATAAAACTATATAAAACTATATAAAACTAATAAAACTCGGTAAAACTATGTAAAAGTATGTAAAACCATATAGGACAATATAAAACTATTTAAAACTATATAAAAGTATAAAAAATTATGTACAACAATATAATACTGTTTGAAACTGTATAAAACTATATAAAACTATATAAAACTATATGAAGGCATGTAATACTATATAAAACTATTAAAACTAAATGAAATTATCGAGAACTATATAAAACTACATAAAACTAATAAGACTGTATAAAACTATACAAAACTATATAAAACTATACAAAACTAGATAAAACTATACGAAACTATATAAAACTATATAAAACTATATAAAACTATTTAAATCTATATAAAACTATATAAAACTATATAAAACTATATAAAACTATATAAAACTATATAAAAGTATATAAAACTATATAAAACAATATAAAACTATATACAAGTATATATGAAACTATATAAAACTATATAAAACTATACAAAACTGTATAAAACTATATAAAACTATTTAAATCTATGTAAAACTATATAAAACTATATAAAACTATATAAAACTATATAGAACTATATGAAACTATTTAGAACTATATAAAACTAAATGAAACTAATAAACAATACAAAAGCTTGTAAAACGATATGAAACTATATAAAACTATATGGAACTATATAAAACTATATAAAACTATATAAAACTATATAAAACTATATAAAACTATATAAAACTATATAAAACCATATAATACTATATAAAACTACATAAAACTAAATAAACTATATGAAACTATATAGAACTATATAAAACTATTTAAAACTGTATAAAACTATATAAAAGTATATACAAATATATAAAACTATATGAAACTAGTTAGAACTATATAAAACAATATGAAACTAATAAAACAATATAAAAGATTGTAAAATGATATGAAACTATACAAAACTATATAAAGCTCTATAAAACAACATAAAAGTATTTAAAAGTATATAAAACTATATAAAACTATATAAAACTACTTAAAGCTAAATAAAACTATATAAAACTATATAAAACTCTATAAAACTATATAAAACTATATAAAACTAACAAAACTATATGAAACTATATGAAACTATATAAAACTAATAAAACTATATAAAACTATATAACACTCTATAAAACTATGTAGAACTATATAAAACTATATAAAACTATATAAAACTATATAAAACTAAGAAAACTTTATAAAACTATATAAAACTCTATAAAACTACATAAAACTATTTAAAACTTCATAAAACTATATAAAACTCTATAAAACTATATAAACCTATATAAAACTACATAAAAATATATAAAACTAACAAAACTATATAAAACTATATAGAACTCTATAAAACAATGGAAAACTAATAAAACTATATAAAACTAATAAAACTATATAAAACTATTTAAAACTAATAAAACTATATCAAACGATTTAAAACTAATAAAACTACATAAAACTATATAACACTATATAAAACTATATAAAACTATTTAAAACTAATAAAACTATATCAGACGATTTAAAACTAATAAAACTACATAAAACTATATAACACTATATAAAACTATATAAATCTATATAAAACTATATAAAACGATTTTAAATTAATAAAACTATACAATACTATATAACAATATATAAAACTATAAGAAACTATAAAAAACTATAAAAAACTAACAAAACTATATAAAACTATATAAAACTATATAAAACTATATAAAACTTTATAAAACTCTATAAAACTATATAGAACTATTTAAAACTATATGAAACTATATAAAACTAAGAAAACTATATAAAACTATATAAAACTATATAAAACTATATAAAACAATATAAAACTATTAAAACTATATAAAACTATATAAAATTATATAAAACTAACAAAACTATATAAAACTTTATAAAACTCTATAAAACTATATAAAACTATATAAAACAATATAAAACTATTAAAACTATATAAAACTATATATAACTATATAAATCTATATAAAACTAAGAAAACTATACAAAACTATATAACTCTATAAAACTATATAAAAATGTTTAAAACTATATAAAACTATATAAAACTATATAAAACTATATAAAACTATATAAAACTATATAAAACTATATAAAACTAAATAGAACTATATAAAAATATATAAAACTAATAAAACTATATAAAACTATACAAAACTATGTAAAACTCTATAAAACTACATAAAAATGTTTAAAACTATATAAAACTATATAACACTGTATAAAACTATATAAACATATATAAAACTATATAAAAATATATAAAACTAACAAAACTATATAAAACTTTATAAAACTCTATAAAACTATATAAAACTATATAAAACTATGAAAACATAACAAAACTATATAAACATATGTAAAACTCTATAGAGCTATATAAAACTATATAAAACTATATAAAACTCTATAAAACTATATATAACTAACAAAACTATATAAAACTATATAAAAGTATATAAATCTATATAAAACTATATAAAACGATTTAAAACTAATAAATCTATATAAAACTATATGACACTACATAAAACTATATAACACTATATAAAACTATATAAAACTATATAAAACTATATAAAACTATATAAAACTATATAAAACTATATAAAACTATATAAAACTGTATAAAACTATATAAAACTATATAAAACTATATAAAACTATATAAGACTATATAAAACATATAAAACTATGTAAAACTATATAAAACTATATAAAACTATATAAAACTATATAAACCTATATAAAACTACATAAAAATATATTAAACTAACAAAACTATATAAAACTTTATAAAACTATATAAAACTACATAAATCTATATAAAACTATATAAAACTCTATAAAACTACAAAAACTATATAAAACTATATAAGACTATATAAAACTATATAGAACTATATAAAAATATATAAAACTAACAAAACTATATAAAACTATACAAAACTATATAAAACTCTATAAAACTACATAAAAATGTTTAAAACTATATAAAACTATATAACACAGTATAAAACTATATAAACCTATATAAAACTATATAAAAATATATAAAACTAAGAAAACTATATAAAACTTTATAAAACTCTATAAAACTATATAAAACTATATAAAACTATATAAAGATCTATAAAACTATATAAAACTATATAAAACTATATAAAACTATACAAAACTATATAAAACTAAGAAAGCTATACAAACCTATATAAAACAATATAAAACTATTAAAACTATATAAAACTATATATAACTATATAAAACTATATAAAACTAAGAAAACTATATAAAACAATATAAAACTATCAAAACTATATAAAACTATATATAACTATATAAAACTATATGAAACTATATAAAACTAAGAGAACTATATAAAACTATATAAAACTATATAAAACTATATAAAACAATATAAAACTATTAAAACTATATAAAACTATATAAAACAATATAAAACTATTAAAACTATATAAAACTATATATAACTATATAAAACTATATAAAACTAAGAAAACTATATAAAACTATATAAAACTATATAAAACTATATAAAAAAATATAAAACTATTAAAACTATATGAAACTATATAAAACTATAGAAAACTATATAAAACTATATAAAACTATACAAAACTATACAAAACTAAGAAAGCTATACAAACCTATATAAAACAATATAAAACTATTAAAACTATATAAAACTATATAAAAAAATATAAAACTATTAAAACTATATGAAACTATATAAAGCTATATAAAACTATATAAAACTATATAAAACTATACAAAACTATATAAAACTAAGAAAGCTATACAAACCTATATAAAACAATATAAAACTATTAAAACTATATAAAACTATATATAACTATATAAAACTATATAAAACTAAGAAAACTATATAAAACAATATAAAACTATCAAAACTATATAAAACTATATATAACTATATAAAACTATATGAAACTATATAAAACTATATATAACTATATAAAACTATATAAAACTAAGAAAACTATATAAAACTATATAAAACTATATAAAACAATATAAAACTATCAAAACTATATAAAACTATATATAAATATATAAAACTATATAAAACTAGGAAAACTATATGAAGGTATATAAAACTATATAAAAATAAATAAAACTAACAAAACTATATAAAACTATATAAAACTATATAAAACAATATAAAACTATCAAAACTATATAAAACTATATATAACTATATAAAACCATATAAAACTAAGATAACTATATAAAACTATATAAAAAAATATAAAACTATTAAAACTATATGAAACTATATAAAGCTATATAAAAATATATAAAACTATATAAAACTATCAAAACTATATAAAACTATAAATAAATATATAAAACTATATAAAACTAAGAAAACTATATGAAGGTATATAAAACTATATAAAAATAAATAAAACTAACAAAACTATATAAAACTATATAAAACTATATGAAACAATATAAAACTATATAAAACTATATAAAGCTCTATAAAACTATATAAAACTACATAAATCTATATAAAACTAATAAAACTATATAAAACTAATAAAACTAATAAAACTAATAAAACTATATAAATCTATATAAAATTATATAAAACGATTTAAAACTAATAAATCTATATAAAACTATATGACACTATATAAAACTATATAAAACTATATAAAACTATATAAAACTATATATAACTATATAAAACTATATGAAACTAAGAAAACTATATGAAGGTATATAAAACTATATAAAAATAAATAAAACTAACATAACTACATAAATCTATATAAAACTAATAAAACTATATAAAACTAATAAAACTAATAAAACTATATAAAACTATATGAAACTATATAAAACTATATAAAACTATATAAAACTATATAAAACTATACAAAACTATATAAAACTAAGAAAGCTATACAAAACTATATAAAACAATATAAAACTATTAAAACTATATAAAACTATATAAAACCATATAAAACAATATAAAACTATTAAAACTATATAAAACTATATAAGCAATATAAAACTATATAAAACTCTATAAAACTATATAAAACTAACAAAACTATATAAAACTATATAAAACTATATAAAACTATATAAAACTATATAAACCTATATAAAACTATATAAAAATATATAAAACTAACAAAACTATATAAAACTTTATAAAAGTCTATAAAACTATATAAAACTATATAAAACTATATAAAGATCTATAAAATTATATAAAACTATATAAAACTATGAAAACATAACAAAACTATATAAACCTATCTAAAACTCTATAGAACTATATAAAACTTTATAAAACTATATAAAACTATATAAAACTATATAAAACTATATAACACTATATAAAACTATATAAAACTATATAAAACTATATAAAACATATAAAACTATACAAAACTATACAAAACTATATAAAACTATATAAAAATATATAAAACTAACAAAACTATATAAAACTATATGAAACTCTATAAAACTATATAGAACTATATAAAACTATATGAAACTATATAAAACTAAGAAAGCTATATAAAACTATATAAAACTATATAAAACTATATAAAACAATATAAAACTATTAAAACTATATAAAACTATATATCACTATATAAAACTATATAAAACTAAGAAAACTATATAAAACTATATAAAACTATATAAAACTATATAAAACTATATAAAACTATATAAAACATATAAAACTATATAAAACTATATAAGACTCTATAAAACTATATAAAACTAATAAAACCATATAAAACTATTTAAAACTGATAAAACTATATCAAACGATTTAAAACTAATAAAACTACATAAAACTACATAACACTATATAAAACTATATAAAACTATATAAAACTATATAAAACTATATAAATGTATATAAAACTATGTAAAACTATATAAAACTATATAAATCTATATAAAACTATATAAAACGATTTAAAACTGATAAAACTATATAAAAATGTTTAAAACTATATAAAACTATATAAAGCTATATAAAACTATATAAAACAATATAAAACTATCAAAACTATATAAAACTATATAAAACTACATAAAACTATATAAAACTATATAAAACTATATAAACCTATATAAAACTATATAAAAATATATAAAACTAACAAAACTATATAAAACTATACCAAAATATATAAAACTCTATAAAACTATATATAACTATATAAAACTATATAAAACTATGTAAAACTATATAAAACTATATAAAACTATATAAATCTATATAAAACTATATAAAACTATATAAAACTATATAAAACTATATAAAACTATATAAAACTATATAAACCTATATAAAACTATATAAAAATATATAAAACTAACAAAACTATATAAAACTATACCAAACTATATAAAACTCTATAAAACTACATAAAAATGTTTAAATCTATATAAAACTATATAAAACTATATAAAACTAAGAAAACTTTATAAAACTATATAAAACTAATAAAACTATATAAAACTATATAAAACTCTATAAAACTATATAAAACTATATAAAACTACATAAATCTCTATAAAACTATATAAAACTATATAAAACTATATAAACCTATATAAAACTATAAAAAACTATAAAAAACTAACAAAACTATATAAAACTAAATAAAACTATATAAAACTGTATAAAACTGTATAAAACTATATAAAACTATATAAAACTATTTAAAACTAATAAAAACTATATAAATCTATATAAAACTATATATAACGATTTAAAACTAATAGAACTATATAATACTATATAACACTATATAAAACTATAAAAAAGTATAAAAAACTAACAAAACTATATAAACCTATATAAAACTATATAAAACTATACAAAACTATATAAAGCTCTATAAAACAACATAAAACTATTTAAAAGTATATAAAACTATATAAAACTATGAAAACATATCAAAACTATATAAACCTATGTAAAACTCTATAGAACTATATAAAACTATATAAAACTATATAAAAACTAT